>NW_024962281.1:7692592-7829364 GCF_019238085.1 Lagopus leucura
TTTGCAAACAAAGCACTCAAACATACCATGTTGTGCAATACACAAACTATCAGACCTGGGATCTCATTACACCCTCTGCCTCCAACTTCAGAGTGTGCTCCCTTGTTACATCTTGTTTCAAATTAGACTGAAGTCTCAGCATGCCAGTGGCAGAAGCTCCCCATGGCACCACTGCAGCAAACAGAATTAATAAGCATAACTAAAGACAGCTCTCAAAAGCATAAAAATACAAAGAGGAAACCAAAGAGATGAGGGAGAGTCAGTGTCCCAGCTCTGAACAAAGCACAGCTCTCCAGATGCTAGAATAACTTCAGAACAGCCAGTGAACTTGACTTGTTTATCATGAGTTTCATTTCTCACTTCTAACCTCAGCATTTCCCAAATAAATTGAACCTGAGTGAAAAGATCTGCTGCATAGTCTGAGATTCTCGTGCTGTCTTTCATCAGCACCACATAAAGTTGCAACTCGTCCACTTAAATTGGGTCATTTGTGTTGTAAATGACAGGGCACGCTCAACAAGCAGAGGATACAAGAAAATTAGTGACAAGAAAATAACCTGTTCCTTGTCAGCAGACTATGTCCTAGCCCATGTTCTTCCCCCACAAGCATGGTTTTGCAGTGCCTGATTACACGGATGCCTGTGTTAGGACCTAGCTTTGGTACTAAGCTGTTCCTCCCATAGAAACTGCTGGCTGGAGAGGCATTATCTCATCAGCATCCCACCTCTGACTTAAATCCCACCCAGATCCCCAGGTGCTGCGCTTCCATTAGGGAATACCTGCTATTTATAGAACAGTTTGGCCAACGCCGAGGGTCTTCACACTAATTTTTTCAAAAGCCTGGAGATGCTGATGTAAGAGCAGCACACTTTCTTTATCAGCTGAACCATGAAGAAAGCCAAGATTTGACTTTGGCCATGAGGGCTTGCTTCACCTTCCCTGGAGCTGATCCTTGGATTCATTTAGCTATCCTCCACCATCTCCCCAGGCTCAACAATAGCACAACAATAGAACAATAGACAACAATAGCACTGGAGCCCAGGAGATGAGAGAGGGCTTGCATGGCACAGCTATTTCACCCTGCTACAGAAGGGATGATTTTATCCCTCCTCACTAGGAGGAGTTTCTGTAACAAGGAGCTTTCAGCGATGGGTATTACCAGCCCAGAAAGTATAATGCTAATATTCCAGGTACACAACAGCTGATTAGCTGCCACAGCTTCCCAGGAGCCATTAACTTCCTCCTTTGCCTGCCTGCCTATCCTCTCTATGTATCATCCCTGCAGGTATGCTTCTCCCAGGCCCATCTCACTTGAACTTCATTTTGCTTCTGCAGGACCTGCTGGTATCAAAAGTCAAGGCCAACTGGCAACAAGGCAACTTTGGTGATCTTCTCTAAGGAGGCACAGTGGGACTACCCTAATGGTACTGCTGGTTTCACAGCATAACCTGGTGGCATTGCTGTCATCAGCACCATTGGCCTCCAGCAAAAATGGATCTCTGAGGGAGAGCACGCTGTGCCCACACAGATGAGCACACACTTATTCACAGAAGACAACAGCACTGCACAGCACAGCAGTCATTCCTCAGTCAATCCCCAGTTTCAAACAAGGTGAGCTTTACTCTTTCATTCATCCCCCATCCAACTAGCTCTCAGGACAAGACTTGCAGGCAAAACTTTAAATTCTCCTACTGTTATCCTCCACTCACAGCAGTAGATACAAAGACATGTAAGCACCATGAGACCACCACATCTGCACAACATTTCACTTGATACTACAGTTTTCCTGCTGGGAGGAGTTTTCCTGCCTCCTCCCAGAACTTTAGAGTGAAGGCACTAATGGCAACAGCAAACAAGTACTCAGCAGCACTGCAGTGATGTGATTTAAGGAAAAATCTTGGAGCGAAGCAGCCCCCAGGCAGTAATGGGTACATGATGAATAACAAACCCATCCAAAGCACCAAGCATGAGTCAACCCAGATGAAGAGCTCCTCAGTCCCCCTTCTCCCCCCACACCCCCACCAACACTTTGGTTGTTCCTTGGGAAACCCATCTGCATTATGAGGGTGTCCATAAAACAAACAACATTTGGCTGATTCTTTGAAGAAACCTCAGAGAGCCCAAAACTGGCTGTGTGGGCTGAGTCCTCAGCAGGGTACAGTAACCAACGCAAAAAGCAGCCTCCTCCGGGGCTGCTACAGCCTTTGGGATGAGGGAAGTGGAGCAGAAATCTTCACGGAAAAGCTATTTACATCTGTTTGACCCTTGTAAAACAGGTCCCTAGGCTCTTCCCCATTTAGAGGCATTTGCTGTTATAAACTGTCATCAGCTGGATCCTTCCTGAGGGGAAGGAATGGTGCATAGCAGGCATGGTACCCACCAAGCAGAACACACATCCCATACAAGACGGGTCAGATGGAGTAGTCCCACCTGCTCTGGCAGCATGGGCCCTGCAAGAACCTGGTGCCAGCTGCCATCTCTTGGCTTGGGTTTGCAGGAGAAGCCAATGAAAGTGAAAGATGCCTGCACCCTCCTCCCAGCTCCACCTGGCCACCAGCCTCCCTGCAGTCTGGCTGCTCCTCCCCAGGAGGCTGCTGAGCTTCTCCCACACAAACCCCTTTGATCTGTTTGCCAGCACCCAACCCACTCCAGGAAGGCCTCACTGCCCAAATATCAATGATTGATGCAGTACTGCAGCTCAGCTCCAGGCTGCCTCAGGGCCAGGTGGCTCTAGGTCTGGTTCTCCCTTGATTTGTCCCCAGTGCCCGCTGGAGGTCTGTCCCAGCACCAGTCCATCCCCATGTGCTGCCCCCCAGAACCAGTAAAGCTGCTTTGTGAAGCACAAAAGAGTGTCTCGTGCACTAAGCCCAAGAGACAAACCCTCCTTCTGAAACCAGTGCTGATACACACGGTGAACAGCTCATCCAGAAGCCGGGCACAGGTCTGAGCAGACCCCAGTCTGTAGCCCACAGCCCACTGCCACAGGCTGGCCCAGTGTTTTCTATGCAAACCCTCCTCACAGGCTTGAACCATCTTCAGTCCTCCCTATTTTATGAAGGGACAAATCCACGAGGACTGAGCACCACGAACCACAGAGTTCACAAGCACTAGCAGATGAATGCTGCCCCATGGCCACATGCTCCACTCTTCCAGAAGATCAAGCCTTTAACCTCACTTGGGACAGCACAGGTACCAACAGTTAGCTCTGATGCTGGCTTCTGTCTCTGCTCCCACCCTATGGGAAAAAGCCTTGCCCTGTCTTCTCCAGTTACCTACAAAGGGGAAAAGCATTCTTTGATCCCACTTCGAGCAGTGCAGATGCTCTGTGTACGTGATGCCACAGCACACGTGGCACGCAGACAGCTCACCCCCAAGAACAGGTACACACAACCCAGGAGGGCTCTGCCTCCAAACCAGAGCCCCAGCCACACCACCCGGGAATGGGACATCCCGCCGTGCCTGGAGCTCGTGGCCAGGCTCAGCCCAAGCAAACATCCCGCTTCCTCCTGCAGCCAGTTGAGCAAGCACCGGTGGGTGGCACACACCCAGGCTAAGCACTCCAGCACCTCCACCCGCACCCGCCAGGGCTTACTCAGGCCTCCAAACACATTCTTGCTTCAGGTGCACTGGTTCTCACGCTCCTCCCCCGGGAGGGAGCCCATGTTGCTCAACCCCTGCCCCACTCCATCTTCAGCTTCCCCTGCACTGAACCCGGAACTCCATTTCACTCATCACAAAACGTGCCGCCCCTTCGTGCCCACGCAGCCCTGGTCCAAGCACGGGGAGGATCCGGTGCTGTCACCACTGCAGCCAGAGCCAGGCTGTCCTTGAAATGGGGCTGTGACACCACGGCCCTCCATGAAAGCCAGGTCAGCCAGGTACTTAATGGGAAGGGAAAGGTCTCTGTTGCAATTGCCACTCTCATATCCCTCTAATCCCTTTGTTTGACTGCTTTTGAACATGGGAAGCACCTGACATCTGAACAACAGAAGGTTTAAGGCTCACAATGCCTTCTCAGCACAGCCTTTACCTCCACATGACACATCCAGCTTTTGCAATCTTGGTTAGCACTCATCTGTCCTATTTCAACTTCAAAGGACTTCACAAACATTAACCAATTAATCCTCTCACCACCCTCAGAGGGAGGCGAGCATCTTTATTTTTATCCATTTCCCCATCTGGGAGGAGAATTCAGTGCCTGTCACAAGGCCACTCCAGCTGGCTCCCAGCACCGATGCTCAGCTCCCAGCCCCTGGCCATGGCACGAACGCACACACCTGGACTGCCAGAAGTGCTGCAGCACCGTCACAGCTGGCCAACCAGGGCTGTCCTGAGCACCTTTGTTTTCCTCCATGTCACATACGAGCTGGCTTCCTGAGCACCTTCTGTTCATCATCAGTCAATGACCTGAAAGGAAACTGATCCAAGATATGCAGTATAGAGCTGGCCTCTGCTGCAGAGTCCAGAATCAGTCAACAAGCCAAGAGCATGCACAAAATAAGTGCGTTTAGCAGGCTGATGATAAATGTTGCAATTTGTAACGGAAAGCATAGGCCAATGGGGCTGGATCTGGTACAAGGACAAATTTTGACATAACTGAAGCTACATACACTGACAAAGCATGACATGAGCTACTGGCAGTACTTAGAATTTGTTAAGAACTGGGGCAGAACATTCCAGCTCATTCTGCACTCATTTTGTCCCAAACGATTTTCTCCCACTCAGGCAGAGCTTGGCTTAGGGCACCTCACATCCCTTGGAATTATCGGTAAGGAGGGACAGACAGCTGCCATTTGGGAGACTGCAGGAAAGCAGCACACATCACACAGCACAACAGCAGCTCTCCCAGGGTGGGATGTGTGCCACAGGAGCAGCACTCCCCCTCAGAGCCATCATCTACATCAGTTAGGATGCGATCAGCAAGCAGCATCCACATCCACCAGGTCCATCACATCCCTCCGAGGTGTTAAGAGCCAAAAAAACACCTTCACTGAAATGAGCATTTCTGTGTCGAAGCCTACAGGAAATCCTTAGCATGGGTAGCACTCCATCACCCAGCAGGTGGGGGGCAGAACTTCCATGCAAAGACACCCACTGCTCCCATGCTTCCTTGTAAGGACACTCAGGTGTGCTTTCACACTCAGGATTTACCTGAGCTCCAGCAGTGCTCCCACTCAGTGCCGTTGGCTCAGGCAGGGCTGGGAGCTGCTCCCAACTCCCTTTCTCTCCAGCAGCAATCACCATCCCCAGGGCTCCCTGCAGCACACCAGTGAAAGTCACTCTGTTTTGCAACATTGCTGACCCGGAACGGGATTCTGGCTCCTCTGCTGCTCTGCCAGCAATGAGAGCCCACAATTGTAGGGCTTACAAGGAAGCATCAGTTCATTTTTCTCATTGCTTCCAATAGCCCAATGCTGACTGCAGACAATTATCCATTACCATTCATCCTAAGGTCTCAAATTACTCATGAAATCTTCTGAAGATGTAAGGATCCTAAAGCCTTTTGGATGGAAAGGAGCAGACTTTAAGCAATGCTCAGCAGTGCCAGATCAATACCCTAAATCATTCCAGTGTCTCACTGAAGCAGCAGGAGAATTTCAGGCTGATGAAACAATTTTCCAACTACAGTTCTTAGAGGAAATGGGGGTAGAAACCTTTCTTCTATTACAGATACAATGCCATCCCAAGGGAACGCTTTGTGTCAAGAACCACTCTGAAAAACTTGTTAGCACACCACTACACATAATGTGCTTTGAATTTATCACTAAGCACAGACCTGAAGTCACAGTAACATCTCACAGCCCCATTCTCCCACCTCCACAGGGGTGACACATCTGCACCAGTGCTCCCCAGGTCCTGCAGGAGCACCCCGAGGTGCAGTACACAGTGCCACCTGCTGACACCCTGTCCCCAGCCCTCCCAGCAGGACAGCTGCAGTGTTTGCAGCCCAGAACTGGGAGTCCTTGCCATGCCCCTGGACTTCATGCTCCATCCAAGCTACTGCTGTCACTTGCACCTTGCAAGCCAATAGGCTCTAGGCAGTATCATCCCACGATAACCAACCCACATTGTCCTTTTATTTCCTAGAAACCTATTTCAGCTCACATAGGTGACAGAGGCACAGCCTCACTTCAGCCACTTACTTCCTTCCATGAACACGTGCAGGACAGACACAGATGCTGGACCATGCACTACCTGACCAAGGCCATCAGCATAACATGGGATTTGATGCTGAATCATAGAATCAGTTGAGTTAGATCAGATGACCTTTAAAGGTTCCTTCCAATTCCTCTGCAATGAACAGGAACACCCACAGCTCCATCAGGTGCCCAGAGCCCTGATGTGATACAGTGTCCAGAAGGATGCTCTCATCAGTCCCGTGGGTGTCTCCACGGATGGCACACCACCACATCTCTGGGCGGCCTGTGCCAGTGCCTCACCAACTTTATTGTAAATAACTTGCATATCCACTCTGAATCTCCCCTGTTTTAGTTTGAAACCATTTCCTTGTCCTATCACAACAGATCCTCCTGAGGAGTCTGCCCCCTTCTTTCTTACAGCCCCCCAAGACTACTAATACATATCAAGACTGTTCTTCAGGGAAGGAAGAAAAAGCAAGGAACTATTTCATTCCTCTTCTTCCTCTGGATGTTTCCTCATCTGTAAACCTTTTTTTATTAGCTATCTCTTTTGAGTATTGCCATCATCTATTTGTCTTTCAACACACTCCCCTTATTTTGGGCATGGAGAGGAGCCCAAGCTGGTCAAGAACACCTTGGGAACAAGCAAAGAGAATCCCACTCCATTTATGCATCCTTGATTAGATTGCGTATTTGCAAATGTTCAGCATGCCCAAACACAAAATGTCTTTGATAGTGGTTAATGGGTTTGACTTAACCCTACAGTGATGCAACATCCTCACAAACTCCCTGTGATCCCTGCAGGCAGTATTTGCATCACAGCCCAAACAGAATCAAATCCCCAGGCAAAGCCAAGAGCAAGACTCCAGGGCTCTCAGGGTCTGGGAAGACTCTTAGCATTCACTACCATTAGTTTCTCAATGGTTGAGAATGCGATTAAGGATCCACCAACTTCTTAACCTTCACCCAGCTCTTCTCAGTTAGATGTGGTCCCTCCAAAAGATTCATTTCTTAAGCCATTCCCAAACTTGATTTGTTTCCTGATAGGCCAGTAAGATCCTTGGGCTGCATCTTACCTTGTTCCTTGACCAAAATATATCGACATTTGCTTTAAGAAGTGGAAGAGGCCAGGCGATTCACTAGGATACTTAGAGCTGGTTTACAATAAAAGAAAATCTCCAGAAATGTGTTGTCGCATTTTTTTGTATATGAGCTACCATTACTGCTGATTATTTACACCTCAGCAGTCACCACAAGCCCCTTTGCCATTGTGTCAGGTACTAGATAATATGCACATGCTGAAAGGCAATATTCTTTTCTGCAGAAACTATAAAGAGAGAAAAGACAAAAGGCAAGAAAACATCGTTCACTCGGGAAGCAAAACCAGAAATTAATTGACTAGACTAAGTTATACAGCAAATGGCAATACCGAGCTGTGCATACTAATTTGTGCTCAAAACATGCTTATTAAATATATTAAAGCCCACAGGGACACTGCTATCAGTCTACACAAACAGCTCCAGCCTATACTCCTCAACTCTCACTGACAATTACACCCCTAAATCTTCCTCCTCCTGCCCTGCCTTCCCCTTACAGAGACTCCGTTCTAATTTTAGAACTAATTAAATTAAACCTCTGACTCACCTCAGATCTCCAATTTAAGCTTACACGATCTTTGCTACAAGATCTTCCTGTGCTGTTATTTGGCAGCACTCCCCCAAACACACCCCACTGCCTGTTTCACAGCCCAGCGATGCTCAGCAGCTCTGGGAGCACACAGAGGGCGCAAGCTAGGACCAGGGGCCTCCAAATCCTATTCTCACAGGATACGCTCCAAGCACAAAAGAAGGAACGGAGCAACCTGTTTGTAAAGAGGTCACGCTGCCCCTAGCGCTGTAGGAGCCATGGGCAGGCACAGATGCCCAGCACAGATGCCAGCACAGCAGGGCTCCCCCAGGACCTGGCATGCAGAGAACCTGCCTGGCTGCGAGCACAGGCAGCTGCAGGCACACCTCCAACAGCACAGCCATCTGCAAGAGGTCTACCTGGAGAGAACCACCGCTTCAAAAATCAGCTTTTCTGCTCCCCAGAATGTTTGGTTTTGAAACAGAAAGCACTACCAGAGATCTCACAGCAGCTTCCAAACCGAGCTCTGTACAGCCAGGGCACAGGCAGTCCCCCACAACTCCAAATCTCATCAGTACCTGGAATTTACCTTAATTACAGAGCTAGCACATAGCCTACAGACTCCTCAAAGCCCAGGAGCCATCTCTTTCAAATGAGCCCAAGCCCACCTCACCCACCCAGCTCAGGGGCCCATATGCTTCTGTGCTTCTCAACAACTGCACCCCTTAAGTCAGCTGAGCTTGTTTCCCAGATTTCACCATTTTTTTCTTTCCTGTTTCCCTCCTTCAGTCAGTGCTAAGTGTCACAGGAGAGCTCAATTCAATTAACAGGATTGATAGCAATTAAGCTGCACTTGGAGTCAGGGTTGTGCTCTTTAGGCCTGGAAAGAAACGACGTGTCACTGCAGTGAGATAAGCAGCAGGTGATGTCAGAGGCTTTTTATTTCCAAGGTGAAAAATTGGTTGTCTCTGTGTAATTAAAAAAAAAAAAAAAAAAAAAAAAAAAAAAAGTTTCATAGCATCTATGGGAAAATAGAGCAGAGCATTTGAATGTGAAGCCAAATTCCCCTTATTTTACTATGCCTACAGGACTCTCCTGACAGCTCTGACCAGGGGTCCATCTCTGGGCAGGAAGGGGTGGCACCCCTTGTCACAGCACCTCGCAGTAGTTCTTTCAGCTATTTCTGGCTTCCTGTGCTGTCCCTCAGCATTCCTCCTAATTGAGGGCTTTTAACGCTAACAGTGTTGAGCAGCTGTTCTCCTTCTGGCATGGGAGAAGCACCAACCAGATCTTTTATTTCAGCTTCCTCTGTATCGAGTGGAAACGTGACCTGCACCCTGAGCAGTGCCCCTCCAGCGAGAAGCCTTCCTGCCAGCACTTCTTTTGCCCACCCATCCCACCCCATCCATCCCATCCTGTCTTATCTCATCGTGCTCATGTAGAAGCCAGAGATCCCAGCTGGATTTGTCCTCCCAAGACCAAGCTCCATACATGTGGAAGGGGTTGAAGGCTCCCAAGTCCATGGCAAGGAGAGGACACTGATATCCCAATGGTTGTGTGATACAATGTCCAGAGGGATGCTCTCATCAGTGCAAGAATCATAGAATTGTTAAGGTTGGAAAAGACCTCTGAGATCATCTAGTCCAATAATCAACCTATCCCCTCCACGCCCTCAAACCATGTCCCTCAGTGCCACACCTCCACATTTCTTGAACACCTCTCCAGGCAGCTTGTTCTGGTGCATTACCACTCCTTCTGAGAATAAATTTTTCCTAATACCCAATCTGAACCTCCCTTGGCCCATGTGTGGCACAAAGGGCACAACATGCTCCCTCTGGAACTGCTAGAAGCAGAGGCTGCTGTTCCTCACACCGCTTGCAGACAATGTCTTGTCTCAGTCCCTCCTGTGACGTTGCACTGACACAGGGCAGCTCATGCCTGATGTATGTGTGCCGTTGGTGCTCACTGTGCCTGAGCATCCCATCCTACAAAGGAAAGGACACGGCTGTGACATGAGGTGATGCTGCCCTGTGGCAATGGCTCACCACATCTGAGATTGAGGGACATACTGCATTGCAAGCACCAAGGCTCCTGGGCAGCATGGCAGGACTCGCCACGTGTTATAGCCCATCTGATGCCTGCTCACCAGCAGCAGGAAGAGGAGACTGGACTAGGAGCAATCCCTCATACAGACTTGGAAAGGGTGAGGTGTTGGGTACAACAGACATACAGTACATCCACTGAGCAAACTGGAGAGCTGGTCAGGCTGAGGGGCACGGGCAGCTGTGCATCCTCCCTGCTGCTCCACAGCCCCTTGCTTGTGGTGTCCAACCCCCCCCCAGGTGACACTCTGGGTGCTCAGCTCCGCAGCTCTGTTCAGCTGCATCGGAAGAGTGGAGCACACTGCTCAGAGTTATCTTAGCTAAACGCATGCAGGACAGTGTGCCCAGCATCACTGCCTCAGCATCACTGAAGGAGAGCTGCCCCAAGCAGCAGTGGGGCTGCCTGCAGCTCAGAAAAGGGATGGGTTTCTTCTCCAACTTCTCCAAGTATTTACTCTGGAAGCATAGCATGGGAAACTCAGCTGGCTTTGCACAGGAAAACCAAGTTTCTTGCTAAGAGAGGTGTGAAGCTACGAGCCAAGGGTGTCCAGAAGCTCAAGAAACAGAAAGAAATGAAGAGGATCCTGGCAGAGATAAATAAGGATAAGAAGGGAAAGCAGGCAGCAGCCACAGGCTTTGGCAGCCTCTTCCTTGTGTAGAGGAAAAAAACCCAAGTTGAAAGCTGCTTGGGAAAGGAGGTTCAGCAGTGGGTTAGTTCATCTCCTCTACCAGAGCTAAAGGAGTGTTCTGCATATCCCTGATGCTCCCAAGGCTGGGCTGCAAACATACTGGGCATCAAATGTAATGTCACATTTATTAGGAAGTGATTCAAGTGGAAAGCTCACCGAGGGACACAGGGAGCTGACTACATGCAGAAATCAAAGGGAAGCCCTTGATTGAAAGGAAATGTTTAGGCACTATGTTCAAAGGCTGCCTAAATCAAAGACAAAATCCTTCTTTAATCAAGACCGTTGACCAGAGCTGAAAGCACACTGAGCCATGACGTCGCTTTCATGGCCAGGCTGCTCTCAAACCCCAGCACCCCATCGCCATGCCCTTCCACTGCCAGCTGGGACCCCAAACTGGGTCTCGTGGCACTCCAAACAAAGCATGCTTTTGGAGGGACAATAAGCAAAAGCCATCAGCAAAGGCCCAGAGCACCTCATTTTAACTGCCTTCATCTTTCAACTTCTGTCTTCGAGCTTAAGCAGTCATTAAGAAGTGCAGCAAGCATTAATTGGGCCTTATCTAACCTCAGCCCAACCCAAGGGTCAGCAGCGGGTTGCTGAGGTTTATCGGTGTTTAACCAACGTTTATCGGCTTTGGGGAGGTTTCACTCCTGTGTGTGGCACTGCAGGGATCCGGGAGCATTGCTTACCCTCACCAGATAGCAGATAGGAACAATCAATACGATGATAAATGCAGATTTATTGCCGCAACGGCAACCTGAGATAGCACTAGATGCTGGCAGGGTAAAAGCTTGTCATGAATTTGATCCAAATTTATAAATGAACTCCTGAAATAACACGCCATGTGTCTCATGGTGCTTCATAGCAGTGAGGTTTCGAGGAAAAGCCAACTCTGGAAACAGGAGCAGCATTTCCAACCTCCGCCAAGGTCTCCTCTCCCTTTTTTGACATGTTCAAGATCAGAGTCCAGCAACAGAAACAGCATCACCAGCTCGAATCCACATCCACTACTTTTTCCTTTTCCTCCAAAAATTTCATTTATATCAGACTGCAGAAAAACTGTTCTTCTCATTTTAAAATCTCTCCAGGGCTCACAAGAAGAAATGCTGCCAGAAATGAAAGCCACGTTTCATAGTCTGAATTACTTTTCCCTTCCTTTCTGCATCCTTCTATTTTTCAATAGCTAGTTTTCCCCATATTTCTAAGAGGCTGAGAGCTCTCTGCTGGAAAACCTTGGCCTCTCTAATTGTCCAAAACAGTGCCAAAACAGACCTAAGAGCTTCAGCCTCTTTGAGCCCCATATTTCATGGAGATCAGAAGTACAATCGTGTTTTCCTGAGTCCTGGGCTGGGGAGCAATAGCTGTGTGCTCTGCCAATGGAACCCACAGGAATAATCAGAAATGCCAAATAATTCTGGGGCTCTGATGAATGTCATTTGCAATTTTTTGTTCATTTGTTTATCAGTTGGATTCCAAAGTAACAAAAAGGAGTCTAAAAACTGAACAAGAACTTGGACATAATGTTTTCATGAAATTAAAAAAAAAAAAAGTAAGAAATGTGAAAATGTTCTGCATTTCAGACCTCCACTGAGAGCAGCCTAAAAAAAACCACTGGACTTGGCAACATCAGGTTAGTTAAGGACCACAGAAGGAACAGCTTTGCCTCTCTGCTGCCTTTTGAAACATTCCATAGAAAGCATTTCTTCCTTCAGTTGGGTTATGAACCTCTCAAAGGATGAGGAGTAGGGTTGGGGTGACCCTTGTTGTGATTTGTCTTCATCACCATGTGTCCTTCTGCTGTACAGCTCCTGGAGGGCTCTGGTTCCATCTTATCCCCATGACCTGACCACTTCTTCACCCACCACTGAGCAAGATCCAGCCCTGGATAATGCACATGCGGTGCTGGGTCAGATCAGTCCTGGGGTCAGAGCAGAACAGATCATCCTCCAGGAGTCCATAACCTTTAGAGGAAGGTGCCAAACCCTCATATCTCCTTCAGCTGTGAGAAAGAAGGAGTGGGCAGGGAACTGCTCTTAGTTCAGAAAAAAGTGGAGTCTCTTTCTGGAGGAGATTGAAAACTGCGTTCATCCAATTACTGAGCACAGCACTTAATGGCTCTGCCCTGGATTGCCCTGGCAGTCATAGGGGCAGTTGAATGTGGAGGCGGGAGGCAGAAAGGGTTTAATAAAAAAGCAATTTTATAAAGGAATTCTTTGCTTTTGGCCTTTTCTGTAAGAGTGGGAAAATTATGCCACTTCCTCAAAATTGCCAAGGAAAGTGAGAAGAGCAGAACTCCATGGTGCAGCTGCTGGGGGTCTGACCCCACACACTCCCACTGCCCATAGGCCAGGAGTCGAGCTGAGGAGCACCAGCAACTAGTGCTGCCCTCTGCCCAGGATCACTGCAGGGATGAGCAGGGACCATGTCTGCAAGGGGCAGTGCCCTGAAGCCACTGCTGTGAGCAGGAGTGACTGCAGCTCAGAGCTATTCCTCCAGCCACGTGCCCTCAACCAATAAAGCCACAGCAGCTGAGGGGAAAGGTTCTGGGGACTGAGTGTTGTTTGGTGTCACTGCAGCAGTGGGAGAGCACAGGCAAATGGGCCAGGAGCTGGGCTGGGGGCTTGCCACCACACCAGGGAGTTGTGCAACTGCAACCCAGGCAATTTCAGCTCAGTAATCCTCACTAACACATCGCCTGTCCCCGTCACATCCATCCTCCTCAGGAAGCATTTGATTGGCATTCAGGCACGGCCTCTTCTGAACAACCCAAGCTATGATTTATGCGATGCCTTTGTTTTCAGACACTGTTGTCAGCAATACCCATCTGCAGGCGAAACCGCCGATGCCTGCAGATTTCCAAAGGTTGTTATCATGGCTGCGCTGCCCTTGCTGAAGGGTAACAAACAGAAGCTTTGGTAAAAGTAGAAATGATCATTTGCTAATTCTTGCCTGTGGCTATGTTCAGCCTCCTCCCCCGAAATCAAAAGCCCCAGGGACAGCACTTCAATTCAGGAAAGAGGAGAAAACAAATTGATGTACTGCTCTGGGCTCCAAAGAGTCTCCTACGGCTGGAGAAAATAAGCAATATTTTCACACCAGCCAGTCACAGGATCCTGCTTCCCAAACCGTCAGAGTGCTCAATATCAGAGCAACAAAACAGTTTTCTGTTTTTTTCTGTTGAGCTTTAAATGGCAAAGAATCCAACACAGAATCACTATGGATTAAAAAATAGCCAAATTATGATATTGGTTATTACGTTTGCTTTTGTTTGTGGTGTATTTTTTTTTCCAGGAAAAGTCATGTTTGAGCAGCATCCTCAGGATACAAGAGCAGCTGATCACTGCACAGCAGCTAACCCTCACCTTGCTGATGCAAAGTGATTTACTTCTTTCCTTCGTGCCCAATGGCAACCAGCCACACCCTCAGTTTTCCTCCAGGCATCTTCCACACTTCTCCATGGGCACCACGTCCTTCTCCCCTCCATGGGCATGCCCCAAGGTTGCTCACCTGCCCTGTCTTCACCAGCTGCTTCCAAACCCAAACTGGATACCACAGGCAAGATCTCTGTGCTGCAAAGCTTAGGCCTGCAAGCTCCAGTCCTGGCAAACTGGTCAGATAACAGAGCTTTAGGGAACTGGATCCATGAGAGCTTTGGCCATCTTGGGAAGTTTCTCTTGTCACACCTCTTGAGTTCCCATCTGCACCAGCCTTTCTCCAGCCTCCACTCATCTCACATCAAGCTCTGCCATCATAACCTTTTACCTCCCTGTTCCCAGGCACCCGCACTGCAAGAGCAGCTCTGCTTTTGCTTCAGCCCATTCCCTCTCTCAGCTTCAGAGGAAGTCTGGAAAATGTGAGCCACCCTGAATGAGTCTGTTAGTAAATGCTTTTCTTTTCAAGGGGGTAAAAACCATTTGCTGTTTCTAAACTCTGATTCATAATCATCTGGACCTGGCTTGTGATCTTGGAAAGCTTCTGACTCATGACTCTGTTGCAATTCCCCAGGGCACTGGTGGTTTTTCTCAGTAGATCAAACCTTTATCAACAAGACATTTCCAGCTCTGATGAAACAAGTTCTCCTCCAGCTTGTCATGGATGGGCCATCCCAGGGAGGTAGGTGGGCTCCCAAATTTTTGTTCCTCTTCAAAGTAATTTTTCATTCATTTGCAACATTATATTGCATTTAAAAAAAAAAAAAAAATCAACTTGAAAATTGCTCTGATTTGGCCAAAAGGTGGTGCAGATATCCCACCTGCAAAAGGGGGATGATCTCTTCCTGCTGATTTACCCAAAGGCAGACCTGATGGCTCAGAGTATCCATCACTACTTCCCCAGCTGTCCCTAGAAGAGCTTTCTGGAAGCCTGGACAATCCAGCAAAAGGCTTCGCAGAGCTCCTCTGTCCCACAGTGCATATGGTAGCCAGCATCCAACATGGTGACTGCCCCACTCCAGCCCCTGCTTGGAGCTTGCCTGTCCTCCCCATTTCCCCATGCTGGGGGCTGTGCTCAGCAAGTCACACCGCATGCCTGACTCATTTTTCTCTACTCCTCCAGCTGATGTGTTTGGAGGAACACACTGCTCTGACAAGGTGACACATCCCAAGAAAGCCCACACTGCTGAAGACACCTCCCTGCTCCCTCTACCAGGAGCACCCAGCGCCATAGCAGCTAACAGCTCTTTTTCATCCCTCCCTGCTCAAATCAGCCCTGAGCAATTCTGTTTGGTTTTCCAGAGAGATGTAGAATATATGTCAATCAGAAGAGCCCTGAAATCCCACATTTTGAAGGCATCTTACAAACATACAGGTGTCAGTAGAGGCGTTTGGGAAAGAAGGGCAATTGCTAACAGAGAAATTGCATTAAAAACCTCGTGCTTGAGTGCAGCAGCATTAGCAGCCTATGTTGTCCTCCATTTGACAGAGGCTGCTGCCCCTGAATCAGTTGGTTTGGCTCCGTTTGTTGTAGAATAACCAAGTTCAGCTTGTTGTCTTGCATGATGTGGAGTTTGTTTGTTCTACACATTTCAGTAGTAAAACACTTAATCTCAAACAGCTCTGGGAAGGGTCATTAACATGAAGTTAAGTCACTGCAAATCCAACATGAGCTTAAGCAATCAGAGGATGAGAAGCGTCCAGGAGGCAGATGGTCCCTGCTTTGATGCATCTGGCTTGCAGAGGAAGGAAAGATGAAAACTACAGCATCATACATACCTGCAGTGTTCCAGGAACCAACAGTTCTCATTTGCAGATCAACTTTTGTAAACACCGAGGATTTACCCACCAAACTCAAGTTTGGAAATGTGCCTGAATGTTTCCAAGGAATCTGAGGAAAGATATTTCTTTTTCTGGACAATCAAAACTATCACATTTCCTGGCTACAGTGAGATTCTCTAAACTGGAAAATGTGCAAACATGTTTTACTGTGAGTGGGCACATCCCAAACAAGGATAATCAGAGAAACTCTTTTCAGCACTGCTCTATTTACATATGTTAAAGACTGAAGAGGAAATTTTTATCCCCAGTTGGCCTGCCATAACCATAAACACCCTTACTAAGTCTTTTTCCAGCTTTGGGAAGTGACACCAAAGCACCTATTGGCACTGTCTGCTTTACTGGAGGAACAAAAGGGACAGTGCTGGACTGAAATGAATGTCTTTCATCTTCAACAAATGGCCATATCTCACTCCTCAGAGAGTAATACTTTATCCCAGCACCCAAAGGGCTTCTGCCTGCTCGCAGAGATTCACCAAGCACCCAACCTGGCTCTTCACAGAAGCTGAGGGGGTCACAGCCAACGCCAGCTTTAAGTAATCCATTAATGAAATGCAAAATGCCATCCAGAGTAGTTCATACAGAAAATGGTCCTTGGGAGAGCAGAGAGAAACCTACGTGAGAGCAGGAAAAGTCTCCGTCTCTGTGTAAGCACTCTCACAGGGGACGTTTTTGGCAAGTGAAGCACCCTCCAGGGCTGCATTTGGATTGGGGTCTCCCTTGGACAGCAGGGCAGCTGCCTGAGCCGAGATTTCTGTCTCACAAACAGCTCCTTGAATTGCTCTTGGCATTGACTTTTTCTGCTCAGCTAATTAAAAATCTGTCTTTGAGTCATAAGCCCCCATTAGTAATAATTTGCTTTGCACTTCTCCAGTGATTTATGGCTGAGATATCAAAGTGCTTTAGAAACATTAATTAATCCTTTTAATACCCAAGGGACTGATCCACTGTCTGCAGCGCACCACTGCAGGAGTAAATGCAGGAGATCCCCAGGGCTCACTGGAGCCCGCAGCCAGGAAGAGGGGCAGGGAGCAGCACCCGACCCGGCCAGCTCAGTTCAGCCTGCGACCAGAGAGAGGGGCAGGCAGAATCACAGCTCTACACGTGCAGCCGCAGGAAGCCTGAGGCACATACGGGCTCTGTGTCCTCCAGCAGCGGTTCCTGCTGCCGCCTCCATCTGTCCAGGCAGAACCCGTTACTGTGACGGCTGTGAGCCCTGCGAGTGGCAGAGCTGGTCAGCAAAGCTGCACACTCATGGAAAGGGGAGTCCGGTTCATGTGGGTGTTCTCTTGCTTTTCTGACCAGCCTGGCTCTTGTACAGCATCATTTCTTCCCTGCAGCCCCATGCACAGGATCTGGCTCCAGCCCTTGTTATTGATAAGGATTGTGACCGACAGTGGCACTGGGAGCCTCTGATCCTTGTGCCATTTGCCACCTGTTGTTGTCCCTGTACTTTCACTGTTGCCATCATGACACTGCGGGGTGGAGCTGGCCATGGAGGGTGGTGCCAGCGATGGGAAAGTATAAAGGTCTCTGCACAGGTGGCTGGAGATGGCATCTCAGTGATCCAGAGCAGTGTCCTCTGTTTCCTCTTTGCTGTCTCCATTCGAGCATCACCTTGACCATGAAAACAAGTGCTGTTTTCCTGCTCCTCTTCCTAGCAATTGGCTTCACCCAAGGTGAGTGCAACATTTTGCTTAGGAGCCATTTCATTTCCTCTCCCTGCTCCAGCTCCAAGCCTGCCGCATGGGAAGGCAAGCCTGGGAACGGGCCGGCTGCGCTGCGGCCTTGCTGCTGGGCAGTGAGCAGCAGTGCTCTCCAGAGAGTGCTGCAGTGTCAGCGGGCACTAAAGCAGTGTCTGCAAGCAAGCCTAGAGAAGTTTTAAAGGTGCTTGACTCCCAGTGAGCAGAGCTGCTGGGCTGACACTCTTCCTGTGGGGTTGGAATTTGGTGGGAGCTGGTGATTCCTAGGACGGTGCAATTGTTTTAGAATAAATAGGTGTTATTCTAGTTGTAAAGAAGTAAAACCAGGAAGACAGGAAACAAATCTATAGAAGGGAAAATGCAGTTCTTGTTTCCAAAGTCAATGTTTAAGCCAACTGTGTTTTCAAAATTCCATATGGTGCAGAGAGATGAGAACATGAGTTGTTGCTGCTCTCCAGGTCCCGCTCACCAGGGATTTCTGCATTAGCAAGTTCATTCCCAATGCTTCTGAAGCCAGCCCATCATCCTATTTTTGTGTGCTGTGGTTGCCATTGCAGAACAGTTTGAGCACAAAACATGGCCTCCTTTTATACGAACCAAGCACATACAGATCCACAGCTCCTGGGACTGCACTGGTGCTCATTCAGAGTAAAACCCCTCGAGCACAGAAGTGTGACTTACCAGATCCTCAGCGACAAACCACTTCACCCTACAGACCCACTGCCATTGGGCCACACTGACTGGTGATGATGATGCAGTCTAAATGCTTTGAGTAGATGAGTTCTGGATCTATAGGCAACCCAAAGCCATCTGCCCAGTACTCCTTTCTGCCAGATAGATTCAGGCTGTTTTTCAAAACAACCCACTGTGTCGTTCCACCCACAGCATCCCAGCCATCAGCTCAGGGCCAGCTTCTCCATGGAAAAAGCCAACAAAATCACAGCTTGCTCCCACCAGCTTTAGTGCAAGACCTCAGGGTCTAGCATTTCTCCTCCTAGTAGAGACCAAATTGCCTTTTGCTCTGTTTCCTTGTGGTTCAAAACCACTGACACCAGAAAATTTACCCCGGATTTACTCCAGGAGCAGTCCAGCACCAACAGAAGTTTCTCATTTATCCATGAACGTGTTATAAGAGATAACAAAAGCCACCTTTGCTCCCTGACAGCTGGAACAAACAGCATGGAAAGTCACAGGGTACACATCTGGCCTTGAAAGCAATTGCACCATTGTGAGCTTTCTGCTGAGGGAAAGAAGTAAAATGGGACAGATGCAAAGGAGGGAATTATTTGTTGGGCCTTTGAAAGGGCAGAGCTCTCAGAGTGAAGACACACGGTCCTCAGGCTGAAGCATTTTGTTGGGACCCCTAGAAGCTAACTTGAGTGAGGAAGATGCTAAGGTGTCTTTTCTCTCTTCACACTTTCTCTAGGCAATACTGAGCCTGACGGAACTGCCGGCCAAGGAACAGAGGTGAAGGCTCCTGTTTCTTTGTAGCACCAGGATATGGACAACTTTGGGGAGCGAGCACTAATCCGTGCACTGGGGCTCTACTCTTGCTGCATACAGTGAAGTAACACGAGCAGCTGGGCTGGGAGTGCAGGCTGGTGCCTGAAAACCTCCTTCCACCTGCTGCACCACAGCCAAATCCCAGGGATGGTACTGGCCTTCCTTTGCATTTTCCCACAGTCAGCAAAGGGAAACTGTTAACAAAGAGCTGAATGTTGCTGTTACCTGCCAAGAGAAGACCAAAGCTCCCATTACTCTTCAGCTTCTAAGTGTAAGGGCAGGTATTCTCGTGGCCATAGAAAGTAAAAACTGGGGATAACATGATCAGACACTGCCCACGGAGCATTATTTGCTCTGTGTTGGCACTGCCGTAGGTGTGCAGGAGTGCCAGGTAGAGTTCAACCGCCAAGGGATGATGACACAGTTCCTGTCAGCTCATAGCAGAGTGCTAAGCAAGCTGGGATGGGTTATCAAGACATACAAAACATGCACACTGCTGGGAACGCAGAGCATCTGTGCTAAAGTGAAAGCATGTTTGATATTCTCAGAATTTCTCTTTCCTGTCTCCAGGCAGCATGTGGCAATTACGACATAGGGAAAGGTTGTACAAAGAACTTTGACCCCATCTGTGGCACAGATGATGTCCTGTATGGCAACGAGTGCTTGCTGTGCGTTCAGAACATGTGAGTATCCAGGCCTCCTCCCAGCCTAAATACCACACAGATGATGACACCGGGATTTCCTAGACAGCAGGCTGTGTGCATGCCGCTGGGTGGAGCATGGGCAGCGAGCCCAGCACATCTGGCACACATCTGGCCTCCCGCCGACGCTGCTCAGAGCATGTGGGCTCCTGCTGTGAAATAGGGCTGCAGGCTGTGCCCATCTGCCCACACACCGCGATCAAATGGCCAACATCTCCCCACACCTGCAGCTGCTGAGCTGTGCCGTGGCCCAGGCTGTGCTGGAGGCTGTCCAGAAGCTCAGACAAATGGCAAAACCTGCAAAGCCTGCCTGGATTTCACATGCAGGCAGAGAAGCATTTGTTCGGGTGGAGGAAATACTCCGCTTTTCACACCAGCACTTTACAGCTGAGCTCTGCTTTCTGTCTTCTCTGCATCTGAAAGGTTACAATTTGCTGTGGATATTTTTAAGAATAAGCCTTTATTTAATCTGTGCTGGTGCCAGATTGCAGAAGGCCGGGACCAAAAGCCAGTGAAGTGTCTGGCAAGACTTGATTCATTTCATCTATCTTGGGCCCTAGGTAATTCTGAGTATATTTATATATTGCAAGTGCTCCATGGCAGACAAGTGAGGGAATTACTTCCAACTCAATGCTATTAAGTACTTGAAAATCTCTGTTGGGAAGGGCAAGTCTGTTCCATAAGCAAGTGCTGCAGTCTGCGAGGCTAAGGGAGCTTCACACTGGCTTTCCCTGCTGGGTTTGGGGTGACCACACTCACTTGCCATCAGCAAAGACATCTCCAACAGGAGCTCAGATTCCAGTCCCTCGATAAATGGAGCTGTGGAGCTGAATTCTGGGTTTTTTTTAAGAGCTCTGTCAGTTGCAATAACAAGGAACAGAATCCAGATCAGCAAAGAGCCTGGATGAGAACTGTCGGTCTGGCTGGCCCCTGTCCTTCATTAACTCAGGCTCCAGCTCCATATTCTGTTCTTTTACACTTAAAGAAATGCAGTAGGGCAGAGAGGTGCTGAGCGGGATCTCCAAATGAAGGCACTGCAGTTAATGACACGGCACGGCCATAATGACCATGCTGGAAGCCAGCAGCCCAGCACCAGCTGCCGGCTGCATTGTGCAGCAGATGGGGGTGGGAGGTTCGTCAGACACAACATCGTTAAGGCCTTGGCCAGAAACCAGGAGAGTGAGGAAGGCTTCGAAGCCATGTGAGCAGGGAGCGATGCAACATCAAGGGCTCCACGTCTCCTTGGTGCAGAGCACAGCTTTGGTGGGGATGGGGATCTCCATGGTCACGGGGGGGAAAGTGAGGGTTACCAAAAATATTTTCCTTATTTTGGATACAGAAGCAGGCACATGGGAAGCTGGGAGCAGGCCCAATCCAAGCAAAGTGGCAGACATTTGTCTGCAAAAAATTCACACAAACAGAGTTATGACCTTCAGCATCTCCAGCCAGGCATTGGAAGGCATTGGAAGTGACTGACATTAGTCCTGCAGCAAGGAGGTGAACTGTTCTGCCCGGAGGCACTGGGAAGTGCCAGCTCTCTGCTTATTGGTTAATTAACATTAGCCTATGCCCATGATAACCCTGAACTCTCTGTCAAGAGTATGTGGGCTTACTTAAATGTAATGCTTAAAGGAAGAATTAAGCAGTATTTTTACTTCTATCCTCATCCCCTGAGCCAGGCTCTTTGAGTCAGGGACTTAAAGGCATCCTCTGGCACTTTTAACCTCTCTTCCAGGCAAAGACACACTAACGTGCGCATAAAGAACAGGGGAAAGTGCCAAGAGCCCTCTCCACGCTCCAGAACTGCTTGAAATTAAAGGCACAGCTGTGATAGAGAAGATGGCATGAAGGTATTCCTCACCTCTACAAACTCCAAATAAACTGGAAGCATGACAACTGCTCACTCTGGGATTTCTCTTACACACAATGCACCCTTTTCCCCAGCACTTAAAAATACCTTCCTGAAAAACGTGGGGAACTTTGGTAACACCCACACAGAGTACTGATGGAGCCCCAGGGGGAAAGTCCAGGTCATTCCTAAGAACAAGGAATCTCCCTATAGCATAAAGAATCCCATTTTCCTAAACTTCTCATAGGGGATATTTTAAGCATCCTCATAACTTTGAGTGACGTTTGCTAAAAGCAAGGCATCAAAGCCCTCACTCCAGGGCTCTGCCAGGACAAGAGGACCAACAGGTCCCCTCGGTGGTGGCAGATCTGCCTTCTCCATGCAGCTCAATGGAGCACTGGCCCTGAGGGCCACGGCCACTCGGTGCCCGAGAAAGACGATCAGTCCGCAATTTTTCCAGGGGGTTAAAGAGAAAGAAAGAAAAAAGGCTTTTTCTACCGTGGCCCCGCTGCTGCTCCCAGGGCTGGCACCCCGTGAGCAGGAGCTGCTGCGAGGACGGGGCCGGGATGCGGAGGTAGGAGGTTTGGGCGCTGGAGGCCGCTGTTGCTCCGCGGAGCCGGACCGGGGCCGCAGCTGGAGGTCGGGGCAGCCCCGGGAGCGGGCACGGCGAACCGGCACAGCCCGGCGGGTCCCGCAGCCCGGCGGGGATCCGGTCCGGTGCGCGTCCTCCGGCCCGGCGGCCACAGAGTACCGGCAGGGCTCGTTATGGGCTGGAGCATCTTGGCGTTCCTCGCGAATCATAGCCCTTGAACAGATGTCTGGTTGTCTTTTGAGCAAATCAAATGCTTTGTTCTTAGCAAATCTTGAAATTCAGTTTGGTTAGAAACAGCTGCTTAAGTCCTCTTTACGTCCTTACGCGTTTTCTTCTTTGAAGAGGTGGCTGATGCATTAAAAAAAAAGTGCATGATCAGGCTGAGAAGAAAGCTCCAGCACTCACTTGAAATGACAGCTGCAGCCAGATGCAGCCGGGGGGTGGGGGGACAGCAAACCACATCTTCCCAGGTCTGCCAGCAAGTCTGCGGTCAAGGGAGAGATGAAAAACGGCTCACTTTGCACCTATGTAAAATTAATGCACTGAAGGAGTGCATACTGCATCTATGCTTTCGCTCAAAGGGGATACTGGAAGTGTACCTCCCTCAACTGGGATATTTCTAATTCTGCTGCATCACGAGGGTTGGAGCACAGCATTTACCTTAGAGCTCTGCAGCCAGGGGGTAGGAAGGCAGCCTGGGCCCCATGTTGCTCACTCACTGCACCTGGACTTTGTGGCATGGTCAAATCCAGCTTAGTGGTCCAGATTGGTTCCTTCCACCCAGACAGCACCACTGAGGTTGCGCTGAGGCCAACTAATGCTGAGAAAAATATCTTTCCTGTTCATGTCTGTTCTGGGAAGCACCACCCAGTATTAGCCAAGAGCATTTGTTGATGGAGCGAGGTGCTGTCCGAGCTCACAAAATAGGGGTGATATTGGCCAGATGGCTGAGCAGCGTTGCATCTCCCCAGGCGCTGTTCTGACAAGGACTAGGATTTCTGCTAAATGTCAGTCACATCCATTTCACAGCAAGATCCATTTCAGGCTTGAGACCAATGAGCAGCAACAGAGGACCAAAGGGCCACCCTGCACAACGGGCAGACCTGGTGGCAGGCTCCCAGAAGGGACCAGCTTCAGCCCACATCCCAGTTTTGGTGTAAACAAACCTCCATCAGGCCTTGATATTGGGGTGGGAGTCCTTCAATACAGTGTCATAGTCTGGTCAGTACCTCCAAAGCAGGCCTGGGAGCAGCCTGAGGGAGGTGACAGTGACAATGACCAGGCAGCCAGGGACAGACAGCCCTGGGCAGCATTTGCTGATAGGTTTCTTGCAACTTAGACTTTTCTGCCAGCAGAAATTTTGGTGAAATCCAGCTAAGGAAACCCTCCCTACATCGACTCTGATAATGCTCCACAGGGAAATACTTATTCCTATCATTGATGGCATTTGACTTTATAATGTCAAGATAACAAACTGCTAAGTCGAGATTAGAACAGCAATGAGGAATTTTAAAGACACAACGCTTCAGCTGAGCAGAAACCCTGGAATTTTGGTAGCTTCCAAATATTTCTGTTGGAAAGAGGCAGCATAGGCACAGTCTTCACCCACTGCAGCCTTCCCCCATATAAAGGCTTCTATTTTAACAAGTTTCCAACATCAGGTTTGCTTTTCTGTTCCGAAAACAAGCAGAGCCCCTCTTGTCCCTGCTGCAGCTGCCAGGGGCACTCTGCAGGATGTGTGCCACTCCAGGAGATGTTTCCTTTCAGGGAGTCACGCTGAACCCATTTTGGAAAGCTGGAGAGAGGAGGTTCCTCACTGCAGAGGTTGAGCAGGAAGTGGGCTGGAGTACAGGTCTTTTCCAAAAACGTAAGCACGTGACTAGTTGTGTGAAGGAATACCACCACCAGAAAACCAGAAGTCATGTCCTTCCCTGCACACCCTGATGTGATGATGCTCACATCACTGGTGGGTGCTGGAAGCTCTCTTTTTCTGGCAGATGGTGCTAATGCAGCCCAAAGCCACAAAGACTTCAGGCTAGTGCAAGTGTCCAGCTTGCAGGCTGCAAATGTCACTCTCAGGAACCAAGAAGTGATACATGAATCAGAGATCCCTAGCAGCCCTCTTTCCTGAAGTCAGCATCCATGCTGGGGAAGGGGAACAACAGCCTGCCCTGCAGAAGAAGGGTGCTCCCTATGTCCCCTACCAATGTCCTCACAGGCACAGACAGTGCAGAAGCCCAGGGGCATGATCCCAAGGGCCAGGTACTGGCTGAAATGCAGGGGACAAGCAGTAGTAAGATGACACAAACACCTGATGTAAAACAAGATAGAATGAGCTGCCCCAGACCCAGCCAGACACTAAACAGCCACGGCTTCACTGCAGTTTTTATTAAGCTGAAAGCATTTCTGAATGCCCCAGTGCTCAGACAGGATTGGAGTGTTGCACCATGGAGTAGAACAGCTGCACCAGCAGCTCCCCTCTGGCTGCAGACCTTAACCCTACCACCCTATTCCACAGCCATTGTCCAGAAGTTTTGGTGCTCAGCAGCAGCCACCAACATGCCTGAGAGTTTTGCAGCAGCAGAGCTGCCCACACAGCCTATGGGATGCTGCCCGACTGCACAGAAGAGATGAGCACAGCAGGTAAACTACAACAGAGTTCAAGGGCAAGGTCTTTCCCTGAAAAGATTGTTTGAAAGATTAAAGATAATGCGGCTCAGTCAGGAAACGTCCCATTGTTCCTGCTGTTCCTTCCTAATCTGGATTGATAAATAGCTCCCAGCGCTGGGAAAGCAAAGCAGCTACCTACTTACTACTCCCCCAAAAGTTATTAGGAAAAGTCATTCACATCTGCATATACAGAAGCAAACAAGCATTTTCTGGTCCCACTTCTGGCACAAGCTTTCCACCCCAACTCAACTCCTTTTAAAGATAATTCCTGCCTCAGAGGCAGCTAATTATCCACAATGGTAAGTCTATACTTTCCAGCTCTCTTGAAGCCAAAGCACAAGCTTTGACCTAAATAGGACATCAGGACCAGAAAACATATATTTAGAGCTGCATAGCAGAGCTGTCACTCTCAGAAATAAAGCTCATGAGAGCAAGGCCTCCTGCCGTAACCAGTCCTGACAGTGGAAATTTCCCATGAAAACAAATTCTCATCACTGGGGGCTTTGGGTGGGTCATGCAGCTCCCTGGTGAGGCACAGCGCACAGCTTTCAGGTTTTTGGGTCTCATCTATGTCTGCAGTTCTCACCTGTTCCTGGAAAACCCAGTCCATAGGACACGAGGTAATGGCCTTAAGTCGCACCAGGGAAGGTTCAACTAGGTTGGATATTAGGAAGCATTTCTTCTCGGAAAGAGTAGTGAAGGTATTGGAAGAACAGGCTGCCAGGGAAGTGGTGGAGTCACTGCTTCTGGAGGTGTTCAAGAAGAGGGTATATGGGGCACTGAGTGACATTGTCTGTGGTGGCCATGATCAGGGGCTGATGGTGGAACTGGTTCATCTTGGTGGTCTTCACAGTTCTACGAAAGCATTGCCTGAATGACACACCGAAATGCAAGCACAGGAACGAGCTCCAGAACCAGGTCATCAGGGACTGCGCATGCTGGAAACAGCAGGATTGTCATCCTGAAACCTTTGAAGGCTTCCTCATCTGAAACCCCTACATACACATAATGGCCAGCAAAGTGGAAGCCAGAGATGCTCAGCACGATGCTCAGGTGGCCCCTCCAGCCTGCCACGGTACACCAGCTTCCACAGAGGGAGTGTGAAGGCCGTTCTCTGTTGTTGCTGAAGGCATTTAAGTTTGAAGAGTCCTCCCAGAAGCTCCTTGACTCCCTGACCCCGAGAAATGAGCCAGAAACCAGCCTGGGACACAGAGAGCCTTCACAAAACTGTTTCAATTCAGCCAAGAGGCGGAAAGGAACCTCGGAGGATGACTAAAAATATCCCTGCCAACTCGTACTCTGGCACTGTGCCTAATTGGGCACTGCCCACATCGGGAGCAGATATTCCTGTGAAAACCCGGCGCTGTGCGGCTTCGCTGGGCAGGCTGCAGGTGGGAGCTGACAGCAACGCCTGCCCCTGGATAGCTGGGATGGGAAACGTAAGGAGAGCGGCAGGAGGTGCGTAAATGTAATTTTCTCTTCCTCTGATCGAGCGTGCTGAAGAATAGCTTGCCCATGTTAAGACAGTGTGAATCCACTTTGTCAATATATAGAAATCACGAGGCTGTTGCGCCAGTCAGGGCAAGAGGTTTTTTTTCTAGACTGTCAGGGGAGACAGAATTCTTTAGAAAAATCAATGAAATTTAAATGAGGACATTGGAATGGCTGCTCAGCCCCAAAGGCCCACCTAGGCAGGTACTGCGCTTCCAGCACAACATGTCCTCCACCAGGAGAACACGGCTGCACTGTTCCCTGCGGCACCACGGACATGAGACACACAGTGATGTGAACGGCACAGGTCACTGCCATCTTACTCCCTCCAACCTCCAATCAGGCAGCCTGGGAGGTTTGGGTGGACCTGAGAGCCTGGCAACCTCAACTGGAGGGCTTGGCCAACGTCTTGTCTAGCACGACTGAGGGGACCTTGGTCCCATTGGCAAAACCAGACCTTGGAATCGCAGCCCCATTGCTGGCTCAGACCTCGTCTGATGGTAGCCCTGGCATTGAGTCCTTCCAAAATACAATCAACAGCCACTCCATCGCTCTAATATCATGATAATAGCCATAAATTAATGCAGTGTTAGAAAATAAACCTTGAAGGAGCCTAAGGAAGTCACAGCACAGCTAACTGTAGCAGATAAATTCTTTTCAAAGGCTTCCAGTAATGGAATTTCTACTGCACCTAAAAACCACTTCCCAGCATCTGTGTCTTTCTGGTTTGGCTTATATTCATGACATCTTCTCCTGGCCATGAGAGACAGAGGAAGAAACGTTTTCTTCCTCTTTGCAGTAGCTTTTTACACATTTGATGAGCTTCACACTCCTCCTGTTTTACCTGTCTTCAGTAAGCAATTTTCTTTCTTTCCATCTCTTCTTCTAGGCTGGATTTTCTCTCCTTCCTATGGCTCTCACCCTAATCCAAACCTGAAATCTGTTGCTGATTCTTGGGGCTGGCTCCATCGAGCCATTTCTGCTGGCATTCTATAGGAGGCCTCTGATCTGGAAGTACCACACATTACACAGAGCACTTCTTTGGCATTTCTGCTTAACTGATGCACCACACCAACCATTTCACCTTTACAGCTCCCAAACTCCATCAAACTGTTCTTGCTCACAACTGCTCCTTTCACGTCTCAAAAGCCCACAGGGCTCCCAAAGCCTCACAGCGAGCCCTGGTGATACCTGGCCCTTCCAGCTCTATCAGCACACATCTCCACTAACAGACAACATCTCTGCCAGGTCTCTGCTCGCCCTCCTGCACTCTATTTGCTGTCCCTGCCTCGCTGCAGGCCTGAGCAATCATTAGCTGCAATACGAGCCTTCATTTCTAGTATTTGTAAATATTTTCTGAACTTTTTTTCTCCCCTTCTTAAGAATCTTAAAACTAGGTCACAAAGAACAACTGGGATATTTATGAATCAGATTTGCCTTTGGCTTTTTTTGATCAAGAATGCTATTAATGGGCTCAGCTGTCAACATCAGGACTAACTTAATAAATGCCAGACATTTCAGTCATTAATCTCCAGACTGCATACTTCTCGTCCTTCTAGTGCTGGCCTGTTTACATAAAGATTCTCTAACCTTGGTGCTTCCATGCTGGTCCCAGACTACAGGAGGGGAATTCAACTCTTTGTCCATAGCCATCAGCCTCCTGCAGCTCCAGTCCCAGGGTGGCAGTGGTGCAGAGCTGGGGTCAGCACTGCGCAGCAGCAGGCAGCAGTTTTGCTCAGAGACAACGGCTGCCTTCCCTTGTGCAGCCTAATGCCACTGCAGGGCTGTATATTTTGCTGTTACTTTTGGACAAACCTACTCTGCAGAGAAATTCCAGCTACAGGAGTCAGCAGTTGGGTTCTAGCAGTACGCACTGAGGCTCAGAGATGGACAGCAGGAGAGGACAGCCACAGCCTTGCACACTGCAGGTCACAACAGCGAGCTGGTCCTTGGCCATCTCTGTGCAGGGACACGCTCAGTTGTCTAAACTTTACTCTCACCCTGGCTTGATGTGCTCTGTGTTTGGGGTTCTTTTTCTCTTTTTTTTTTGTACCATGTGGCAGCCTAATTACAGTCATTACATTGCCTCAAACTATTTCAAAGAAGTTACTACATATAATTACGTGCATGTAAGTGAGAATAACACCATGGCAAGCCCCACGGCACACACATATGCCAGAGAGAGCTGCCCATACTCCCAACAGAGCTAAAGGCAACAATTGCAGCACACTCCCAGCCCAAAATACCTTCCAGCAGTATGTTGGGTCCATCACCTTCATCCCAGAGTCACAGAATGGCTTGATTTGGGAGGGTAATCCTTAAAGATTACCAAATTTCAACTCTCTGCAGTGGGCTGGCTGCTCAGGGCCCATCCAACCTGGCCTTGGGCACCTCCAGGGATGGGGCACCCACAGCTTCTCCAGGCAGACACAATGCACGTCAGGACCTGTGCACTGCTTGCTACATTAGCAGAACAGGAACAACTCCTCCCGCAGTGTCATTTTAGCAGGTAGCCATCCCCCCCAAAACCACGGCAGACTGATTTCCAGCAGACCCATGGTATACACACATCATTTATCCACTGAAGAGAAACCAAGGAGCTAAGTTCCTGGATGTGTTTATTATGATTGGCCACTCTCACGCAGCCCAACAGGCTCCCACCATTCCTAATGAGAACAACATTCAGTCACACGTTGGCACTGCTCACAGCGGGCTGCTCCCTGGGGAGCCCAGGCATCGGCAGCACATGGCAGAGCAGAACAGGTTTTCCTGGGTCAGCCTGTCCCAGTCAGATCACCATAACATACTGGGCTGCTCCAGATGGAAAACCAGCAGAGAAGGATCTGCGTGCCACACAGTTGTGCACGTGAGGTAGATGAGGGCCCTTGGGAGCACCGTGTGCTCAGCCCAACATAACCCATGAAAACTCCATCCTCTTAGCTCCAGTTCCAAGATTTATTTATCCATTAGAGAGACCTCGGGGCCAAGCTCAGATCCTGTTTTCACAGCCACCAGCACTGTCCCATTGCTTTCCCACTCCTCCATCTACTCAGCAAACCCTCAGCAGGGTCCCCTGCCTCCGCAGCCGCCTCGCCGCTGCATGCCCTGCTATGGAGCGCGCCGCTTTGTTATGCAAAGGAGTACAGAGAGTCCCTTCCGTGCAGCGGCAAGCAACACAAACACTTCCTAAATGAGACCAGCCAAACCCAAAGGCAGATTCCAATTCAATCTCCCCATTCGGGAGACCGAAATTATTCCACCACACGCTTAGCTGCCAGGAGTTGTGCAAATGCTTTAATGAAGTCTGGACTGCACCAAGGCGAGGACATCAAATTAATTCCCAACGATCTTTGGTACAAAAGGAGTCCTTCATCTATCTCTCCATTCAAGTTTCTTGTTCTGGTTCCTTTCTCTTTTGGAATTAAGCAATGACAGGGTAAGAAGTAAAACCAGCAAAAAGAGCGTGAGAGAAAACCCCTCCAGCAGAGCAATGGGAGCACGGGCAAGAGGTGGATGTACAGAGGCTGCTGCCCAGCACAGCTGAGTCAATTAGAGTTCCACCAGCAGCAAACTGACTTAGCAGAAGCATATAAACCAGCTGGCTCTGAAACCAGCTTTGCATGTCTCCCCTTCACAAACACCAGATAGCCTTGGGAGCGCACACACACTGCAGTCAGCATGCAATTAGGGCTTCCTCTGAATGTCACACAGAGGCCATAGCCGGAGACGAGAAAGTGCCCTCTGCTCCCAGACAGACAACCAGGCACGTGGCACATGCATGGAAGATAGCCATGTCTCAACACTGTCAGTCTGCTTCACTGGGGCTGCTGTCCCCACAGCCACGTGTCCTCTCACTGGGGATGACAGCAGCCCAGGCTGGGGCCGAAGGCTGACTGTACCCATCTCTTCTCTTGCAGCACTGCTGGTTTATCACAAAATGGGTAGAATCTTCCCTGCAACGAGTGACTCAAATGAGCTGCGCCTAATAGACCATCCATCTCACTGACATTTGTTTTGGCATCTTTGACTGTTTCAAATCCCACTTATATCTGTGTAACAACCAAGATTACACCAGTCACAACCGCCATACAAACATCTCTATTACTGTCTGTACACTGGAAACACAACTTTTTTTTTTTTTTTTTTTAATTTCCCCTCTTTTCCTGTTTCTAATGCAACCCTGGCAGCACATTACACCAAGGCAGGAGGTTGTAGTGTGCTGATAATTATGTTGTCCAAACCCGAGATACAACACCAATATTGCCTGCTGGTACGAGGCACTGTGCAAACCTGTGTGGGCTTGCAGAGCTCAGGCACACTGTGCAGGATCCACAGGTGCCTGCTTTAATAACTAGCACTCAGCACTGTTCTCCTTTTCTCCCCTGAATAATCAGACAGGCTTGGCTGGTGCCAGGCACAGCGTGCATCACCTCTAATGCCAGACCCAGCTCAGAGCAGCCTGGGACACGTGCAGCCTTCCCATGGGCACAGGGTCTGGGCAGGGAAGCAAAATGTCACCTTGTCAAAATCTCTTTGGACATCTGAATAATGGTTGAAAAACCCATCTGCATCACCCTGCCTGCTCACTGCCAGGCTCTGGCAGTTTCCAGTCCCTGGGATGCAGCTGTCTCCAAAAAGAAAGGCATGGAAGGTTTTTAGGATGTGAAACTCGGGACAGTGATTTATGTTGATTTATATCTGTTTGGTTGACACGGCAGTGAAGGCTTCTCCTTCCCTACGTCCTCCTGCCTGCTTTGCACACCCCTGCCCAGGGGTTCCCCACCACACCTCTCTCCCCAGGAGAAGTTTTTTGATGAAATGGAAGCTTCCTATGGAAATGCTTCAAGTCTGCTGGATTTTTTTCCTCCTGACATTTCTGTTTTTTTTTTTTTTTTTTTTTTCCACTGGCAGTTTGTAAAAATGGACTTTCCCCATCATTTCTCCATTTCAGAGTTGTTCTCTTATATTTCACCAAACCTATAAATTAAAAGATGGACTCAGTGACCTTCATGGGTTCCTTCCAACACGGAATGTTCTACAATTCCATCTCTTTTAAAGAAAGCAGTTCCCTTGAGTCAAACAGGAGCATCAAGGATTTCCTTTTCCACAGTTTCCTAGGAACTTCTGAATTGCAACATTTCCTGCCCTTTTTCACATGGAATGTGCTGATATTCCTGACCACAACACAGTCCTCAGCTGCTCTATTTCTGCACACCCCAGGGCACTGCTCTGAACATGCAGGGCAGGTTTTGAGGAACTCTGAGAACAGCATTTCCCCCCTTCGTGGCTCACACTGAAGACTGAATGGGAAAGCTGGAGTTCCTCGGGATCTCTCTGTTGTGTGAGGAATCAGATGCAGGACAATTTCCAATGCCATCAAAACCCATATTCCCTAAAGCAGAAGACAGAATCACAAAATCATTCAGGTTGGAAAAGACCTCTAAGGTCATCTAGTCCAACCATTACCTCATCCCCACCATGCTCACTACTACCGTGCTGCATTTCCACACTTCTTGAACACCTACAGGGATGAGGATGCCACCATTTCCATGGGCAGCTTGTTAAAATCTCAAAGACCTGCAAAATCAGGGCAGAAGGTGCCAGAACACCCATACATCCACCAAGGTTTGAGCACGCAGATAGCTCTGCCTTTGCCAACAGCACAAATCCAGATCTCAGGAACCAGCATATGCTTCCAGCACACCCAGGGCTTCTTTTTTTCCCTGATATTCACTCTAAAAGTTTCCATCCTTTTCATGTACCAACTTGCTTACTTTGATCTGTGTTTTTTTTTCACCCGCAGTCAGTACAGCAATTCTACCAGATGTGCTCCCAATAGATTGTTTGGTACAAAATACCAAAGGAAGCATTTGCTTCTCCAGCCTCCCGCAGCACTGAGCACCTTCTTGGTTCCACAGCAGTGGGGTGATGATTCAGACCCCTGCAGGCTCCAAATGTCACAAAGCCCCCACATCCCAGCCATCAGGAAGCAGCTGCTGAAACATCTCAGCCAGCACCGTGCACTCATCATCAGCATGGGTAGGGGTTGGGACAGAGCAAACCCACAGCCAGCTCCATGCCTCCTCACAGCCCCTTTGGGCAGCAGAGCTCCCAGAAGCACAGGAAGCCCTCAGGAAGCTCTCAAGTAAATCCCATCTCTTCCAGGTATCAGATACCCTATGAGTTATATTTGATGCTACTTTGGCAGCAGTACAGCCATCCTCGAGCAGCCAGGAAGGGATGCCAGGAGCTATGAGCACTCAGATCTGTGAGGTCAGCAGCGCCGTCACCAGGAAAAAAAGATGTGCCAGGTCCTTAGTCAGATTTCAAGGAATGCTTTTCCCTCGAGTCCCAAATACCGTACACAACAAATTCAACTTTTCTTTCAGAACTCAACTAACCCCTATGCTTTGAGCCCTGTGGCTGGAAAAAAAACCTTGTCCCATGCTAGTCCCAGATCTGGCCGGTCCTCTTCCCAAATGAATAGGCAGACCTCCTATTCCTCTTTGCAAACCTCACTTGCACCTTGAGAAACACGCACACGACTTGAGATTACTGCCACCCCAAGGAGATGCTGAAGCTGAAATAATGCAGTGCTCTCACAGCAGCCCAACTGTGGGGAAAGAACACTTGCGCTGCATGGAACCATCACTGCCTGCCCTCACGTGCACAGGTACAGCTCATTGTGCTTCCCTCTGCTTTCCACACTGGTTTCCTCCCATGTGTTATTCATGGGAAAATAGGGTCCCTCAGCTCAAGCCACACACACAAGTCCAGGTTCTGCAAACACTGCCCAGGGCTGTGGGAGGAACAGTACTTATTTCCTTTCCCATCAGAAGCTTGTATTTATTTTCCTTTTTTTTTTCCATAAGAGGTTTTTGAGCATCACTCAAAAAGCCATCACTGCCACAAGAATCCAACCTGCTCCTTGCTTTGATCTCTGTAAGAAGGAAAGATCGACTCATGCTATTGCTGTGTTTTCTTACTTTTAAGGACACAGAAGCTGGGGACATCTGCCTGCACACAATGACAGCACTATGCAAGAGCCACTTCCAAGTCAGCTGCATGGCTGTTTTTTCCAAAGTATGTTTGGTTTGATTTCTGTGGGGGCTTGAAGTAAAGATGCTTTCAAAATAGGCTTATACATCCCCATGGGATGTTCACACATGTTATAAGAACCATACTCAAAAGCCTAAGAGAGCCAGAATTAGGATCCTTGAGCCAAAGAGCAGCAGAACCCCTCAGCTTTGCAGCCTTGGTTGCCACAAAGGTTCCACAACCCACCTCACTCTGTGATGTGGTGATCAGTGCTTTCCATGATGCTGCAGCAGGAGCCCACAGTGTCCTACAGCTCAGGCGTGCTCACACATAGAAGGAAGCCAGCATCTGTAAGCAGAGCATCTAGGTGAGAAACACAGCATATGATATTCTGAGTCAGGGGCTGCTGGGGGTGTATTTAGGGACCTACAGCTTCTGTGCAGAGATGATGGGCATGAAAGGTGGTGGGTGGTGATGGACTCTGAGGACCTGTGTGGCCCTGTACCTTCAAAGCCAGGATCATTGGCATTGAAGCTGCTTACAAGCCCTGTGTGCCACAAGGCAGCTTCATGCCTCAATGTGTAAGTCACTGCTGTTGCAGGAAACCCTCAAGGTTAAAAAAGAGAAGAAAAAAAAAAAGAAAATGAATTACAGCAACAACAAAGTTTTCACTTTAAGGTGAACTCTTTCTTCAAACCCCTTTATCGCAGTTTCTTTCATCCAAGGAGGGACAAAGATTACATGATTTGAAGGACACAGCTTGCAGGTTCTGACAGCCAGGAAGGGTTGCAGCAATGAAGGTAAATTGCTCTTCAAAGCTATGTTTTCATTCTACCTCTGGTTTGTCAAACCCCCACACTATGCCCATTCCCATTCAGCAAGGTGAATATCCCACCTGCACCTCAGCCAGCCCAGGCAGAAGCTGTAGGATGCTATAAGAGATCCCTACAAAACATAAAAGCCACCCAAAAATGTAATCTCACAGCTGTGTCTCCCCAAAAAGCATTAATGCACCTCACCTTCCTGAGCTCCACCAGGAAATAGCTGTAAGGAAGGGGTGGAGGAGGAAAAAGAACCACTTATGAAGCATCAGCTGCAGCCTAATTAAAGCTATTAGCAAGCTTTTAGTAGTGTTTATTAGCCGTTCCCAACATTGCTGAATGAAGCAATCCTGACATCAGCCTTCTGGCTTGTAAAGCTGTGCTACAGCCTAAGCTGAAGGAAGGGACAGGCTTAGAAAAGTCACATTGGCTACAATTACTGCTCTTGTGGCCATCCCTGAGTTCATAGAAATCAGTCCTAGATGGGGGGAGCATGGGAGAGGAAGCAGACCCTGCCGTCAGAACATCTATAGTTATGGGCTGTGTCCTCAGTTGCAGCTTTTGGGTCATTGACTCATTTTCAGCTGATGGCTTCACACTGCCTTCAGTTTTCTGAGAGCCAGAGACTGCAGACAGGATGGAGTTTTGTTCCCAATGCTATGGAGGAATCCATGCTGTGATGCTCAGTGTGTGTACCACAGCTGCCCATTGCCCACCTGCACTTCTCCATGCACACAGAGCAGTGACTGCTGCCCAGCAGTTGGGATGATATGTGCTTAGGGGACACAGCACTGAGCCTGGAGTGGCTGGGAACAAGCTGGCCACAGGGCAGGCAGGATTAAGGGAAGATTTACATCTTCTGGTGCATGAAGCACTCATCGCTCATTGCTGTTGGATGGCTTCAGCCTGCAAACAGTTTGCCTAACATGACATGTTTCTTAAATAGCCTTCCAAAGGATGTGCAGCCAAAAGCTGCAGCCAAAGGCTCCAATGGGGCCAATCTCTGCGGAGTCACTTACAGGGCGACATTTCCAAGGTATTTATCATACAGAAGAGACATTTCAAAATAAACAAGCGTCTTTTATAAATCACGGCCTGTACCCATGGGAGGAGAAGCTGCTGCCACTCTCCTGAGTGTACACAGAGCCTGAGCTACCTCTGCATTCACCTGGAGAGGATGTAGTGCAGAGTAACTCACTGAGCTGTGCCTCGTGCAGGGGATGCCATCCTTCATGCCAATTTACAGCCAATTCAGGAATTCAACAACCATTATTTATCACTGGGGCTCCCTGCTGACCGTTACCACGTCTGTGAGCAGTTAGGCAAAATGAGTTTCCAAATTAGTGCCTCTGCTTTCATTCCTTTCATGTCTGCCTCTGTTTATGAAGAATGTCAGCAAATCAGAGGATCCCACTCTGGGTAAATTACCTGGGAATTTTCCACATGAGAATGCTGCTGAGCCGGTGGTGGTGATCTCATCATTCTGCTTGCAGTGCCTAAGGCACCAGGAAAGGATCATCAGGTTGGAAAGATGCTTAAAACACCTGGTGAGCATGGATGAGATTTCCACATGCAGCACAGCCAGGCTGCCAGCCCCTGCAAGGTGATCCCCCCACTTATCAGTTACTAAACGAGTGGAAAACAGAGGTTGCTCTCTTTCTGATTTTATTCTTGGAGACAAGAGCTCTTCTCACCAGAGGTAAAGCAAACTGGGGTGAGTTTTCTTTAGAAGTAGAGAAGTGCCAGGTCCTGACTCGGTAGATTTCTGGCAACAGTTATGCCTTGGAAAAACAAGTTGTGTTGGCAGCAAAGTGAAGGACTTCTGTTTGCTGGGTCTGTGGATGTTTCTCCTAATCCTGAGCAGATGGAGCACATCTCCCACCCCGCGGCGCTCCAGTGATGTCTGCTCCAGCATTCCTGCACCATCAGAGCTCCCTCAGCATCAGGGCTGGGCTCAGGCTGCAGCCCCGGAGCTGCCAAAGGACATCAGTCCTCCCTGCAGAGCAAGAGCAGCGGGAGGGTCATCGCATCGTGGTGGCAGCCATTACATCTATCTGTGGCAGCTGGGCTAGGAAGGAGGTCTGCATAGGAACTGAGTCACTGCCCCTCAGCCTGCTGTTCCTCTGGGTGATGGGGGCCCTCAGCCCCTCAGCACAACGCTGCTGGAGGACAGATGAATGTTTCCTCCCGCAGCCGGACCCATGGATGTCACTGCAGAACAGGATGCTGCAGTCTCACTGCTGCTCCCAGCCACACTTCCAGCCCAGCTTTTGGGCTTTTAGAGGGGACCTTGTTCTCTCTGGGTATTAACAGGAAACTGTCCTCACTAATTAGCAACTCAGTAATGAACTGGGTAGGAAACAGTTCCAAATCCCAGAGCTGGGCTGTCCAAAACTCTGCTAGTGTTTGAACAGAATCTTTGGGCTTTGGCCTTGCTTTTTCTTCTTCCTTTTTCTTCCTTTTTCTTTTGCTGTTTTACATGTGGCCAAAGAAAACAGTGCTCTCCCGCTGCCCTTAGCCTTGTGTTACCATTCCTTCTTTAATGATTCTTCTGGGATCCACATGCCCCAAATCCCACACAGCTCCCATGCTCTCTCCTTGCCCTCCAGCATGGCCATGGTTGATTTTCATGCTGCTTGCCCTGTTTGGAAACCAGGCAGCAAGAGGAGGGGCAGGTGGTGCTTCCTTCCATGTCCCCCTTCTGTGTAACAGCAGGACAAAGCTCACAGAGGGAGCAGAGCAGGACGGTGGCTGAACATCACTCTGTAATGGTGGCTCCCCAGAATAAGAAGAAAACAGGACAAAAATAGACCACTGGGAGCAGCTCCCATCCTGATCCTTGGGAGCTTTCTTCCCTGCAGTGCTGCTGCTGCCCTTGTGGCTCTGCACAGCCCCTATGCAGCGCTGTGCTTGGGGGACTTGTTACTAAGCTGGGCAGCAGCTCTGGAGCATGCACACAGAGCTCCTTTAGTGGCTTGGCACCTTTGGGCATCCAACGTTTTGGTTTGACTGGGCTGCACTGAGTGAAGAGGAATTGCCTAGGTCCACATCTATGTAGGTTCCTCCCAAAATAATGCCTCCTAATTGTATCCATGGAAATTACAACTGCATGATGGCACTACTTAGTAGAGCAAATTCTCAGCTACAGAACACTCTTTTTCAACACAGACACTACCATTAGTGATGCATTTTCACCAGTGATAAACGAGACCCACATTCATATCAACCTGCGCCTACTGTCACTGTCCCCACTGCTGAAACGTACCCACAGCCTCACTGCACTACATCCACTGTTTGGTCTCCATAGATGTTCAGAAACGAATGTCAATGGGTGCCATTTTTTTTCTCACTGAGGAATTCATTTACCCATCTTTGTTTCATCTGTACATCCATGTCAGACGCCATGGTGTCAGACTGCCCCTTGCTGCCACCTGTCACATGGCAACAACATGCAGTGGCACACTGGTAGGAAGGTTCAGACTCCACTGCCATCCCACCAACATCTCTGCCTTTGATATCGTGGGCAAATATGGTAAAATAGGAGGTATTGCTTTCACAGCAGCCCTTAAAACAAATAAAAAAGGGAGCAGCAGCACCATGAAACTAGTGGGATATGTGACCTTGTTATTGTGAAACCAGCACATTAGGTTGGTTCAATGGCAGTGCTTTCCATTCCCATTCAGTTCTCAAAAGTGGACATGCCCAATCTTTGAGACATGTATTTCAAGCCCTGGAAAGGCTTTTGTGCTAGCTAAGGAAATAGCTACATGAAAAGATGGAGAGAGCTGATAAGGAAGAGGGTAAAGAGATCATGCTGCAAAGGAAGAAGGGCAGCCTACCCCCATGTCTTGAAACGCCCAAAGCATAAAGGGAGAACTGGCAGAGGTCAGGCTGAATTGGCTCTTGCAGAGGATGCGAAGAAAAACAGCAAGAGAAGTGTTAGCCTTACACATCAGAGGAAAAGAAGGAAAGAAAAAATGGAGCTGCTGTACAGGAAGGATGGGGCATGGATTAAAGCTAGGCTTAGCTCAATCCAAAACAAAAGCACACTATTTCTAATGTCCTGTGGGTGTGCAGAGAGCATGAGAAGACAAGAGGTGGAAGTAGGAAGCATCACATCCTCTGCCACCAGGAGTCAGGGGGCAGCAAGCTCCGGCCATGGGTCATGGTGTGGGGCAGGTTGTCACGAATGATGCTTTTGTCATACGTGTGAGTACTACCCTCTCCTTCCCAGAACTGCAGTTTTTGAGCTGCCATCTGGTTTCTCAATATTTCTAGGAAAATCCTTATCTGTGCTAAGCAGAAATTCGCGCCTGCGACATGCCTCATCTGCAACAGAACGGTCCCCCCCAGCAGCTCACAGCCCCAGCTGCTTGCACATGGGCTCCTGCTGCACAGCCCAGTGGTGCTTTGCTGATCTGCAGCGATTTACCCTTGAATTTCTCCCCCTCCTGCACCCCAACAGGAATGGCCCCATCAGCCCAGTTTCCCTCCAGCCAGGAAGGGGCCACAGGGGACTGCTGGAACCAGCACAAACCTAATTCAATTTCTACCCTCTTTCCCTTTTGCCTTCACTTCATTACAGATTATTATTCTTTTCACAGTTGATTCTGTTTCCAATTGAACTGCCTGGGGGCTGGCTCCTCTTCTCCAGCCGCTGTGCAACTTCTGCAGCAAGGCTCCTTCCCACGGACCCGTAGCCTGAGGCACAATGCTCATTTTGGAGAGACAAAGCAGCATCTCATTTCCAGTTAGTGGCTATTTCATGCGGCACTCAAACTAGACAAGAAATGACTTCTGCGCATGGAGTTACCAAAACTCCCATTGAATTGGGAAGATGAGTTGGGATGTTTGTAGGTGACGCATTCAGAACCATGGCAGGAAAGGTTATTGCTTCCATTCCCAGCCTAATCTACTGCACACATAACAAGCATACATTTCTAAATAAGTTGTTTCAAAGAAAAAGAAAAAAAAGAAAAAAAAACATTCCTTTGAAAAGCTCCACTGTACAACTTCACAAAGGTTTCTAAATATAGCTACTTTCAATGAACAAGTGCAAGGAGACCGGGCAGATGGCTTTGCATCTCTCTTGAAATCATGATAAGGTTGAAGGGACCTCAAAGCCCCCCCAGATCCAGCTTCTGCCATGGGCTGGCAGCCACTTCAGGCTGCCCAGGACCCATCCGTAGCATTGGGCACCTCCAGGGATAGGGCACCCACAACCCATCCCACCCTCCTTCACCACCACCTCGCATTACAGAGCTGCCACGTACTTTGCGCTGTAGCTCAGTGCTGTGCAAAGGAAAGATGAGGGCTCACCCCACAGATCCAAGGATGGTCCTTTTCTGAGCAAGTCCAGCTGCGTTTCGCTAAAAGATTTTTCAAGCATATTCCTAATGATCTGAATTGTTCCTGAGCACTCCCTGCAGGCTCCAGCCGGGTTTTGGGGGGAGCATGCTCTTCTGAGAACGCCGTTTCTTATTTTTGTCAGCACATTGAACATAGCCTCTAAATTAAAATCTTCTATTCCCAGCCTATTTTGATCAACTCCGCTTCCTTCAGCTTAAAAGATACAATAAGAATAGATGAGCTCTTGCAAATTAAAAGCCTCTCTTGCTTAACAAATTGTCTCTCCACAATAATTAATTGTCTGGAGAGAGATTCCAGCCCTAGGTTTTTGGCCTCATTCCAGGCTGTGTAAGAGAAAAATATATATATTTGGATATGTGCTTCCTGCGAGCCTTCGTTGTGCCCTTCCTGTGCAGTGCAATGGCCCCAACCCATCTACCTGGTGCTGTCATGGCAGTGTCCCCAGAGCTGCCCCTCAGCCCCCCTTTAGTGACCCCATCCAGGCAGTGGGACCCTCACCCCAAGCTGTTCTCACACCGGTGGCTGCACAGGGGCTGTGTGCAGGCAATGCCAGGTGCTGAGCTCCAGACTGCCTTTGAGACTGAGTCTGACCCCTTAATTTCCTTCAGAAATTCCTTGCAGCATGTGACTTTCACCATGAGTAAATTTAAATTAATCTTCATTTCTGCAGACTAAGCCCTTGGCTGCTTCTCCTCTCAGGGATAGGGAGGTTCCTGCCCTACTTCACGCTTGCAAAACTATAAAGAAACATAGGATACAGTGCCTGCTCCTGCAGAACCCTACAGGCTTTCCTCTGAGGTCACATTCCCCAGGCCTCTTCCTCATCCATGGAGCTCTGCAGCCTCCACCAGGGTCACAGCTGGCTTTGCCATCCCAATAGGTGCCTGCCCCAAGTGTCATCTATGGACAGCTGCACTAGGGTGGGTTGAGGGCTTGCCTCAATCAACATGAAACATGTAGCCCTTAGCCATCTACAGGATGCTTAATATCAGCAATCCAGCACCCTCCAGTCCTCATCAGAGCCTGGACAGCTTAGGATCAGCAAACTGGAAATAAACCTCTAACATCCTCTCCCTGCACTATGAGAACATACAGGAATACATCACAGGCTGTGCCTTCAGTCTGACACTGCAGCACAGCAGATGGGATCCTGCTGGGTCTGACTGGGATCGGCACTGCGGCATCCGGGAGGGCGGAAAAGGCTCGAGCAACATTTTCTTCCCTGGTCTCGGTATTGCAGAGGTGCCTGGGGACAAAGGTATTCCTGGAACAGCAAGCATTAGTGGCACTCCAAATGTATATAACCACTTGAACACATCTGGGAGATCCTCATCTTTTAGCTGTGCTGTGCGTCCTGATGATCAAAGTGAGCCATCAGTCTCTCCCATCCATAGAGGAAGCAGCCCATCTGCACAAGTCCCATTTGCACAGTGCTGGCCTACCCAGCCATGGCTGGAGCCCAGCAGGACCCCTGGCCCCATGCTGCCCTATTAGTCCTCAGGCACAGCTTCGCATCAGAGCTTCCCACAGCCCCCGCGTTTGCCAAATCTCACGCTTCTATTCCTGGAGTCCCAAAGTTTCCCTGACTTCACTTGCAATTTCCCAACACACAGTTCCCAGCATTGCCTTGGCCTTTAATAAACTGCTCATTAGAGACACAGGGGAGGCCCATGTGGGGAATATCCCAGTCCATGAGTTTCTCTGGCAAGCCCTGGTGTCAGCTGTGATACAGCAGTGGCTCAGCCACCAGCTGCCATGTCCCTGCCCATGGGGCTGCTGGATCCTCACAGAGCTCTGATTCCTATGAGCTCTCCAAGGGAAGATGGAGCTTGCTCAGCTCTGAGCCTGTGGGGTTTTCTTGCCCCCAGGCAGCAAGAATGTTACATTGGAAGAGATTAGGGCAATGCGACTGGAGGGGGATTCTGTCCCCATAATCAGAGTTCCATATTCCTACAGGGCACGTCCCATCCTGAGACAGATTCTAGACCAAAAGATCCCTACTTGAGCAGAGTCGAGGGGAAGAAGGAGTCAACACCCCAGTGATTTCAGCTGGTGAACATTCCTGAGCAGATTTGAGCCTTGTTTTGCAGAGCATTCCCGCCCTGCACACCACCTTGCTGCTGCCCAGCAATAACATTCTGAAGCTCCAGCAGACCCCCAGGTTGTGAAACACAAAGCTGGGTTTGGGTCTGTGGAGACGAACACACCTAGGCCATTCTGCTTTGTGCACCAGGGCTGCTGGGGTCTCTGCTTGGCTGGGATGGAGGTGAGGATTGCAACCCAGCTCCATCCAGCATGGGGAACCCAGGGTGCACATGGTGAGCAGCGTGACACCTCAGTCCCTTGGTTGCTAGCTGGGGAGGCATGGAAATGGTCAGCATTACTTTCTCCAGCAGCACGGAGCTCTCAGCCCAGCACGAGAGGGAGAGCAGAAAGGGGGAGCAGCTCCAGACACAGCTGGCCCAGCAGTTAGCATTCGTGGAAACCCACAAATGAAAGACACCAGAAGCACAGAGAGCCACCCGCGCTGTTCGTCACTTGGCTTGGCTCCCTGCGACACCGCACGTGCAGAGGATGCTTCCGGCAGAGCTCACACGCGGCTCAGGGCAGCCCTGCATTTCGACTTGGACTGGATAGTAACCTCGGAGTCTGAGTTCAGGGCTCTGATCCCACCCACCGGCGCTGTGACTCACGGAGCAGTCAGCGAGCTGCCTGGATATTGGTGGGCAAGGAGGAGGGAGGGAGCAGGCGGCCGCCGCTCGCACACGAGTTGCTCCGGCGCGCGGTGATCGGCGCTCCCACCTGCTGCAGGGCTACAGAACGCCGCTCCCAGGTAAAGCTTTTGCCTTTTTTATTCCTCTTGGTTGTTCCACTGCTGAAGGCATTTCTAAGCGAGAGCTCAGAGGGGTCGGTGGGTGGGAGCGCGCCCCGCTCTGCGTTCTATGTTCTGTGCTATCTTTGTCACGCCCTGCCCGGAATGCAGGGCAGCCTGGGGGCTTCTGCTGGTGGGAGCGGACAGAGGGGGAGCAGCAGGGTCAGAGAGGTGGCACGGGGCAGCAGCACTGCCCTGCCTCGGCACTCGCGCTCGCCTCTCCCCAGCAGCATCCCCACGAGGTTTGCTCCTTAGTAAACTTTTTTCCCCGAGCTGCCTGAGCCCTTCCTCCGAGCATACCAACCCTGGCCCAGCTGCTCTGCTCCCCTGGACTGATACCCGGGCACAAGAGGGGGATGTTGCCCCCAGGACCAGAGAGATGCTGTGCCCCAACCCAGCTGTGGGCTTTGAGTAGAAAGCTGAATCCAAGTTTCTCTGCTCTGACTTCTGCAGCTAAAAATCATGTCCGCCAGCTTCTATTTTCAGTTTCACCTCTCATGCAGTCACTGAAGAGCAAACTTTTGAAATGCTGGAGGCTCTCTGCCTATTTCTGCATCACTCTTTGGGCTGTCTGCATTCAGGGTTCCCTTGAACACTTCTATACACGGAGCCCCTGCTCTCCCAGGGCTGGCAGCCCTGATGGGATCAGCTCCTGCCTCCCAGCCCCTCTGCTTACCCCACAGGAAGCAACTGCTGCTGTACATCATCAGCGAGGCACGCTGACAGCACCAGATGGGAACAGCCCTTTGCTGGGGTCCCCGTGCCCTCCAAGCCCTGCCTGCTCCCCACCACCAAACCTCAAACATCCTCTTCAGGGGCAGCAGAAATCCCCTCCCTGCTGCACTGCGTTGTCACAGGCACCTCTTGGTGAACCCATGCGTTTAATCTCTTGATTAAACACTTGAGCACAGTTTTGGAAAAAGCCGTGACACCTTGCTGTGAGCTCTATGAGGTCAGGAAATCAGCTTTGCCCATAAGTGACGTGTCCCAGCACCTTGCTCCATTCTAATGCAGGAGAGGGAGATTTCTCAGATCTGGGGACCTGGAAATGCTCCCTGAACCCACTGCCATGTCCAGGCACACGCAAGTGTTCTCTCCTGTCCGTCTGCTTTTAATAAATTTGCCACAAACCTATTAAGCCAGAAGAGGGAATACATTAATGGAGAGCAGCAAACGTTACTGGCACTGCAGAACCAGGTGCAACACCCCATCCCCTCCATGCAAAAGTGTTCAAAGTGCCCAAACGTGCAGTGCCAGAAGAAATTATGCTAATAGGCGAGGGATGAGGAAGAAGGGAGAGTGAATGAGAATTTCCCATAGACAAACCACAGCCCCAACCCTAGAGAAGATAATCAGCATTTTAGATGGGAACAAAACCGATCAAATGTCCACAGGCTTCCACAGAACAGAAAACATCCATTCATGCAGGAATTACTGCAGGAACTGTAAGGTTAAGGGACGAGCTGATGGGGAAGATTGTAGTGTGCTGCAGTAGGAGAAGCTAATGCACTCATGGCTATTAATAGAATTCCTTAAAGATCAGACTGAAGACACATTTTTGTTTAATAGCTTTCATTAGTGATCTTGATTCAGAACATGGAAATTCCCTAAGAAAATGTGCTGGTGAGAATCTTAGGAGAATTGTTGAACCAGACAAGGGACTTCAGTGCTATGGGAGATGAACCAAAGGTTCTAAAATTCAAAAGAAACCTGTCACAAGTTCACATGCTTAGGGACCAAAGGCAAAGGTCCAGGCCAGGATGCATTGCCATGCAGTGCCACTCCTCCTGCAGAGCAGCGTGCCAGTGGGGAATGTTTCCATGTACAGAATATGGGACAGTCTCCTACCAGAGTTTAGGTTTTGCCTTTGCAAGCACCGTGCCTGGAACCAGCCCAAGGTGCAGCATCCTACATCCAACCCCACGAGTCCTGCCCCATCCCTTCTCAGCACAGATGGGTGCTCCATCCCCATGGATGGCAGCTCCATATCACACTTGGAAATGTTCCTACTCCCTGCCTAAGAAATACAGAGGTCCTACTCCTCACTCTCAGCTAATGGGAGAAGCAAGAAGCAGCAGAACTCCTCCTGACCCAGCCTGTAGGATCAGCTGCCCCACAGCACAGCCTGCACAGAGGGCTTTGAATACAGCAGAAGGAGCAGACCCTGCCAGGAGGGTCCCACCCAGCACCACTGGGCATGGGCACCATGACCAGGTTCCTTGCTGTGAATGCGGCACCAGGAAGGCAGCAGAACCCCTGCCCTGCAGCAGTGCTGGGCCAGGAGCACAGCCTCAGCTGAGCTCACGTGAGCTGGGACAGGAGCGGCTGTTGGTGGGTGGCAGAGCAGCCACACGGGAGGCTGTGATCCACCCACTGCATTTTTCTAAGCCTGCTACTCCCCCTATAATTTACCCTGCCATTTCCAGCGCGTTAGGAGCAATAGGAAAAACATTCTTTTCACTTGGAAATACCCTTCTCTGAGAACAACCTGTTCTCCTGGCTGCTGTCAGCAGGCAGGCAGCACTCAGCTTATGCCACGATCCTTTTGTGCCTGAACAAAGAGCTTTCCATGGCAAGAGCCTGCACTGCAGCAGGAGGCAAGGAGCCACTCTGCCAGCTCCCCATACCCCTCATCCCAGTGCCCCAGTGTGGGCCACAGGTTCATTGCTCCCAATTCCCCTCGGAGCATCTGGCACCTCTCTGGATCTTGCTCTGGTCAGGGGAGCGGGAGCCTCTGAGCAATGGGAAGTCTCTCTGAGCTGGTTGAGCCATGTGGTTGCTAACATCAGGGATCAGCACAAGGCATGGGACTGCTCAAAGTGCTGTTACAGGCACAAAGTTTAAGAAGTTCAGCTGTGAAACCTCATGAATCACACAGGGCTGATTACTTTTACTAGATTGTATAAATGGAGTGCACTGCTCCCTCTGGAAAGCTCTTTCCTCATTTCAATCCAGCCCTTTTCTTTAAATCACAAGCCTGTGGGAACTTCTTTCCTCTGAAACCACCCTTACACCACATGGGCATTCCAAAGTGACAGGCACCAAGCAGGGTCTGCTTTCCCCAGCTGCCAAAGAGCTCTCCAGTCCAGGTCTAAGTGATCCAGGGCACCCAGAGAGGTGCAGAAACCCCATTTCTGGAGGGGCTGCCCAAGGGACTGTTGCCACCTATGGCCCTGACTTGGTGCTCTCTTTGCAGGCTGTCCTCAGATAAAGAAGCTCTGTCCCTGACGAGTACTGCTGGCCATCATCTCTGACCCAAGCACACAGAACAAGGCAGGCATGAGACCCCGTGGGACCTGACCCCATAGCATCTGACCCTGCTGGGCTTTGCAGGAAAGAAGGGAACAGCTGACACCCACCAGCAGTGCCACAGGAATCAGCTCCAGCCCCAGATGGACTGGGTCACACAAGAAATTTGCAGGGGCACATCATTTCTAGGTCACATCACCTCAGCAGACTGAATGCGTGAAGGGGACTCCACTGTGATCTCCAAGACCATTGTAGGCCCAAATTTGGTTTGGAAGGAACTCCAGGGCTGCCTGGTAGAGGCTCACTCCAAGCATCTATAGAACCACTGACAGCAGAACCGTTCCACCCATGCAACTGCACTATGGATCCATGTGGCAACCTCACAAACCCTTCAAGAAACATGGACTTCCCTCTGCAGCTGCTGGTCGGGTCCTGCCTGGCCCTGCTCATCGTATTCACTCTCTGTGGTAACATCGTTGTGTGCCTGGCCGTCACTCTGGACCGCCGGCTCCGCAGCCTGACCAACTGCATCATCGTCTCGTTGGCCATCACTGACCTGCTGCTGGCCCTGCTGGTGCTGCCCTTCTCCGCCTTCTATGAGCTCACCAGCGAGTGGCCCTTTGGCAGCACGTTGTGCAACATCTACCTCAGCCTGGATGTCATGCTGTGCACGGCCTCCATCCTCAACCTCTTCATTATCAGCCTGGACCGCTACTTCGCCGTCACCACCCCGCTGCGCTACCAGCAGCTGGTCACCCCATCCCGCGTGGCTGTGGCCCTGGTTGTTATTTGGACAGTTTCACTGATGGTCTCCTTCCTCCCCATCCACCTGGGGTGGAATACCAATGGGACAACGGTTCAGAACACTACACCCAACTGCACCAGGGAGTGCAAGCTGGAGGTGAATTCTGTGTACGGACTGGTGGATGCCTTGCTCACCTTCTATATCCCTCTGGTCATCATGTGCGTCACCTACTACCGGATATTCAAGATAGCGAGGGAGCAAGCCAAGAGGATAAACCACACGTGGTGCTGCAGCAGCAACAGCCCCATGCCACCCATGGTGAAGGAGCACAAAGCCACTGTGACTCTGGCAGTGGTGATGGGAGCCTTCATCATTTGCTGGTTCCCCTATTTCACAGTGTTCACATACAGAGGGGTGTGGGGGGACAGCAGTGTGAAAGGCACACCCATGTCCATCGTCCTCTGGCTGGGCTATGCCAACTCAGCACTGAACCCCATCCTCTACGGGACATTCAACAGAGATTTTCAGGTGGCATACCAGCACTTGCTGCACTGCTGCAGGACAGGGGACCCCAAGAACTCCCTACAGAAGGGTCAGCCCTGGGGCAGGAGCTGCAGGGAGAGCCTGGATGGACAGGAGGGGAAATGCCTGAAGCTGGAGATGAGGAATGGGAAGGGCATCTTGCTGACAGATGGAGCCCTGCAGAGGTAAGAGCCTCTCCGCAGTCACGCTGCTGGTCCCCAGGACCCCGTCAGCTCAGACACCCAGCACTGCCGCTCTCAGTCTGTCCCAACAGCGAGCACAGCCAACAGCAAGTTCCATTCCCATTTCTGGAGCAAAAATAGCTAAAATTAGGTTGGCAAACTTTTCTTAGAACACAAAGAATCACACACAGAGCCCCCCCAGCAGTACCCCAAGCACTGCCAGGGGCAGGACCCTGGAAGGGGTGCAGCAGTGGGGAGGACAGATAGGATGCAAGCACTGTGCCCAGGAACCCCCATCTCATGGAACCAGCCTGCACCTCCTTGGCCCACCTGAGCATAAGGAGAACACAGACACATGCTGTGCCACGATGTGAGCTGCTGCTCCCACACCCTAATCTAACCTCCAGGCAGCAGCAACTGATAACCCCCTGATAGCCCAGAAACTTTCCATCCCACCGATAAGCTGTTCTTTCAAATCCCTGCTGCACGTGCCCTTGGTGCTGTCTCCAAAGCACAGTGTGAAGCCTTAGGAAGGAGAAAGCAGGGAGGTGAAGCAGAGGGCAGAGCGGTGCGAAAGGCTCAGCCTGTATCACACTCAGGCACATGCCTGGAACAGTAAAGATGCTTCTGCAGACACAGACAGGGCTGGAAGGAAACCTGCGCTGCTCCTGTAGAGCAGCACGTGGGATTTTATTTAACTAAATTGTTTGTGCAATGCAAAACACCAGCTGGTTCCTGCACAGCATTACAGCCCATACCCAGGGGAGGCCAGAGAACACTGGGGGATGGCCCAGCAATAGGCTGGATCAGGTGCTGGGGCTCAGTCAGTTGGGCAGGTTTGGCTCCTTCCTAACACTTGAGTGCATGTGAATGAGACCGGTAAAAAGGTGAGCATCTCTCACCTCCTTCCAGCAGGAAAAATAAATGTTTCCTCTCTGGATTTGTGCCCAAATGAAGCAGAACACTGGAGGGAAGAGGCTGAATAGCAGGCAGTGCTGCAGTGGGGCACATATCACGCACTACTGGAAGCAGAGGAGAAGACACAAGGACAGGGATGTTTCTTGACCTTTCTAAATCCAGACAACTCTTTCCCATACCAGACAGCATCACTGCTGTGGTTTCTGCTTGTGATCAGATAAAAGTCAATATGAGGGCTGAAGGTTGAGTTACTGGTTTTACTTTCCCTGTTTATCTGCCTGCACACTTGCCTGGAAGTGATGCACCAAGGATGGCATGGGCCTCTCTCACTTCTCCCCTTCCCCATCATGGATGCACACAGATTGGGCGTCTGAGACCCCAACACCATGCAGGAGTCACCCAAACCCCAACTGCCAATGGCACCCTGAGCTCTCTGAGGGTCCTCATGGTCCCTCTCTTGGTCCCTCTCTTCCAGCCACATTAGCAGAACAGGGCAGCACATATCACTCACAAACCCATATCTCCCCCCAAATAAGACTGGAGCCTAGCAGAGCTCTGCCCAGAGCAGTCCCATGGGGTTGTTCAGGGGAAAGCATTTTGAAATGTTGCCCATTATGTTTTTTCCTATTACGAAGCACAGGGAAAGACCAGCAAACATACCAGAGAAACATGAGTGGTCTCAGGAGATGTCAAGCACAGGAACAGGAGTCAGCCCCATCACTTCTACGGAAAAAACATGCACCACAGCCATTGTGACACAGGCAGCAATTCTGTGGGTAGTGGGGAGCATGCAGGACTGCAATGGAGGGCAGCAACTCCTCACCCCCTGCCACACATTAAACAGGGAAAGAACTCACTAAAGAAGCAGAAATGGAAAGCAATACTGTCCCAGGATGTAGGCTCCTGTCCCAGCCACCACATCCTGTTCCTTCCCAGGGGCTCAACCTCATGCAGGCAGCAACTGGTGCGTGCAGAGCAAAGCCTGCAGGCTCACCCACACTGGCACCAACCTATCTCCTCTTTACATCTCCATGTGCAATTTCACTCTTTCCAGTGACGGAGCTTTCCCGTGAGCCTCAGCCACCCCATCTCCTGGCCTCCTCTCCCAGCTGCCCTCTTCCAGCACTCTGCAAGGCTGAAAGGACACAGCCAGACTTCCCTTGGGGAGAAACCTGAGAGCAGAGGCAAGGGCTGCAGGGTGAGTACAGGGCTGGGGTTTCAGGGTGCTGCTGTGTTTAATGAATGGGGACATCCACTGCATTTTTCTGGGTCTAGCCATCCCATCCCAGAAGTCAGCAGTACGGGGAGCAATGGCACCAGAGGTACACCCTCCCTCTGGGAGCATTTGCTCTCCAAACCCAGGGCAACTGCCCAGAGCTGTCCCTTCTCTTTCCCCAGCTGCTCTTGAAGTGTGAGGGTACAAAAAACACTTCATGATTCTCTGGAAGACACTGCCAGCTCCCCTTGCCCATGCTGGGAGCAGCCACTATGCACTGCAGAGGCAGCTGTGCCAGATCGCAGCTTTCCAGCGCACTGTTTTTTTGCAAGCCTACATCAGTGCTGTGAGTCACCACCTGACTGGACTCCCAAGTTGGGAGACTGACACTGGGCATCTCCACCATCCCCAGCAGCACTGGGCAGAGGATATGGCCATTTGCCCCTGTGCAATGGGTTGTCTCTGAGCTCCCGAGAGCCACTTTGTGCAGCCCTCCTCTTGAAGGACTGGGCAAGGTCATCCCGACCTCCACACACTCTCTCTTAAACACTGCATGCTGATAACCTGGGCTCTCCTGTATTGATTGTACCCAGGGGGTGAAAAATAAGGTGACCCACACACTGCGGCTGGAGGAGCACATCCCAGCCAAGGTCATGCTGACAGCCCCATGTATGGGGCCCCACTGGGGTATGAGTCCCTGGGTGTGACATACAGAGGTGACAGCATGGGGAGAGCACAGCACAGAGGCTGCTCCCAGGGGGGACAAATTACCCCAAACCCAAGCAGGGGGTGTCTCGAGCCTCCTAGCCAGCAGGACAGCCAATGCCAGTTGTGCTCTTTGTGCCTTCCCCCTGTGATGCACACATCTTCTGAACAACACTGAGTTTCCGCAAGGCAGAGACAAGATGTCAATCTCCCTCAGGAGATTTCTAATCTAATCGGCACGGCAAAGCACGGTCGATCTATGCAGAGGTTTGCAGATCTGAGGTCCTGCTGCGGCCACAGATTTCCTCTCTGTGACATGGAAATGAGGACAGGAAACATCACCTCATGTGAGGACCCATCTGAATGCGCCCCAGCAGGAGCCAAGCAAAGCCCCGCAGCACCCACCTGCAAAGGAGGGAGAGGAAGCACTCTGAGGCAGAGCACTGCTGACCCCAGCACGCCCACAAGTGTCACTTTGACTCAGTTATTTGCAGATGTGACAAACAGGCACTGCTGCTGGCCCACAGAAAGGGGAAGAGCGAGCAGAGCAAGCCACAAAGCAACATACAGCTCCTCTGAGGGAGCATCAGAAGATGAGCTTTGGGTGACACTGCTGAGCTCTGCCCCTCAGCAGCTCTCAGTACACAACTGCACTCTGCTGAGAACATCCTCACAGCATTGCACCACAGACCTTCCCAGCCATAGCAGATGCTTAATGCAGAATCCCTCGTGCTGCAGGGAGAGGAATGTGGGGCAAGTGAATACCTGCACCCTGCACATCCTTTGAACGCTCTCTCTGTTTCCCTGTAGGATCCCTGTGCTGGCACGTGGCACTTGCTGTCTCCCCAGATGATGCTGGAAAAGCCTATGCCTGCCCACGTTTCTTACCAGGAGCACAGAAGAACCTGCACCATCAGGGCCCATGACACCTCCAGCACTGAGCCCTACGTTAGTGGGTTGAGAGCCAGGGTGCACCCCAGCAGGTCTGGGGTTCAGGCACAGCAGGAAAAAAGAGATGCAGCCACAGCCTCGGTGCCAGACAGCCCAACCCAGGACCGGCACTACGCCCCGCGGTGCTCCATCAAAGGGAAACATCCACCGCCCAGGGGGCCCGGCAGAGGGGGTGAGGTGACGGGAGAGCTATCGACGGCCAGATCACAACACGTGCAGCCCCGCAGCATCCTCATGGTCCAAAGAAGAGCCCCACCTCGGGGATACTGGGGCGTCCCCAGCTCTTTGTGGGCTTCACACGCTCAGCCCCACGGCAAGGAGAGAGGACCCGGAGCCACGGGAGCCGCCGAGCAGTGTGGCTGCCCCCAGGCTCTTTCCCCAGCAGCAGCTCAACGCCAAGTCTGCAAAAACAGGATGTCTGCAAGCGAGCCTGGGCAGAACTCAGCCATACAAAATCCCGTTTAACACAGAGGCAGAACAGCACGATTGATTTCTCCCAGCACACTCTACCTCGAGAAGAGCTCCCCGTAGCCCCCCATTCCCCTGTACCTCACCCCTTCCTCTCCGCCGCGCTCACGCACAGCGCAACCGCAGGGACGCGGCTGGAGCCGAGCGCACCGCTCCCAGAGCCGGGGGGCAGCAGAGCGGCTCCGGCGCCCCCCGGGCCGAGCAGCGTTACGGGCTCGGAGCTCCCCCTGCTTGCGGCTCCCGGCCCGGCCCCCCTCTGTTCCGGAGCACCCGCAGCCCGGGCCAGGCCAGAAACACCCGCGGCATCCACGCTTCCCTCTAAGACTCGGGGAGGAGGATCTGACAAACGCACCCCACCCAAAGCTGTGCCACCTATGATAACAATTAGAGACTGATCTAATTGCAAAAATAATTGCAATTGAAGTGTTTAATTACCATAGTAAGCAGGAAGAGCCGCTCCCAACTGTTTCAGTAGCACTCCCGATCCATCAAACAAGGTTTGGGGCTTGTTTGGGGTTGGTGTGTGTTTTCTTTTTTATTATTATTAGATTGCAGCCCTGGGGGGATGAAGAGATTTACTAATTAGGGTCCTGGAGAACAGCCACCAACTTGCAAGCACTTGTTTTTAATTTCAATACTAACAAGGCTGGAAGGGGGAGAAATCCAAAATGCATAACAGCTGTGTGGTTGCAGCCCTGCAGCCCCTCACCACGCTGGCAGAGCCCTGGTGCTGCTTGGTGTGATGCTGTGAGGCTGGTTTTGTGCTGTGCCAGCACCTGTCACCCTCTGATCCCATCCACTGCAGTGACAGCTCATCCAGATCCTGGTGCCAAGCCCTGCGGAACAACAGCAGGAAACTTCTCCAGGTGGCATTTGGTTTTGTTCTCCCCTATATGTGCAACAAAAGGGGATTAAATTCTTTCTCCAAGCAGCAATTCTGAGAGGGAGGAGAAACCGCTTAGAAAGCTCCTAAGCAACATCTGCTTTCTCAGATAGGAATATCCCCCTGCCAGCCAAGTGCCCAGGGACAGCTCTATCCTTTGGGCCCTGTAGGGATGCAGCCACAGCTCTGGATAGGACCCAAAAGCACAGAAAGGGCTGTGGGGAGGGGATGTAGGAGCTGCTGCAGGGCACTCTGGTGTGCCCCCCTCCCAGAAGTGTAGCAAAGGACTGTTGTATTCCTTTTAGATAAAAGAGAAACATCAGTAGAAGAAGGAAAAAAAAAAAAGTGTTGGCTTTTTTTTGGAGCTCTCGTGATTGAACACAGGAGATGGAAAGGTAGCAAGCAGCCCCAAGCAGACAAAAAAAAAAAAAAAAGGAGAGAGAAAACAAACAGTTTTAGAAATTCCAACATTTGGTTTTCTTCAATAAAATGCATTTGAGGTCACCTACCAAACAGTTCTGGCTCTGAGGTCTCAGGTCTCCATACCGTGGGACCACCAGGCGTGTGGCCGTGGGACAGGAGAGGGGACAGAGCCACTAGAGGGCACAAGTAGGACAGAAACACGTCCCCATTCGGGTCACTTGCCGCCCCACAGGCAGCGGCGGTCCCCAAAGTCCCATATCATCCCCCATCCCAAAGCACCTCCCAGAAATGTGCCATTAGCCCAGGTCCCGAGGGTTTGGTGTCCCCACGCACCAAGATGACACCACTGCTGCATGACAGAGAAGTGTCCATTCGTCCAGCCACTGACACCCCTTGTCCTCAGTGGGGATGGCACAGCTGTCCCCTGGAAGCCCAGGACCCTGCAGACCCTGGCACTGGCTGCCCTCATGCTGAGGACCACCAGCCCCACACCGTGTGCCCATCAACAACCCAGCAAACACTGGATGCATGCAGGGTGACGCCGCACAGGCAGAGTGACGTGATGGCACAGCCGTGGGGTGGTGATGGAGCAGGACGTGGCACACGGTGTGTGTGCTGCTGCTCCCTGCAGGCATTGGTGTGAGGATGGGTGGATGCAAACCCAGCGCCCACAGCCCCTGCAGCAGCACCATTACGCAGGGCTCTCCATCGTTTTTGCTTAATGGGAGGCGTTTTTCTGTCTCATTTCCCTTACCCTCAGCACTGAAACCGCCTTTCTGCAGCAAAACAAGCCAAGCCAGAAAAATCCTTCTCCTTCAGCAGCTCACAAAGTCCCCTCCCTCCGTGGCAGCAGCAATGCCCATCGCGCAGGGCTCCCTTTCCTCGCATATCGCACTGCAGAGCAATAAATGATCCCCATCTCCTGCATGTCCCTGGGCTGTGCCGACCCCAGGCTGCATTTGGGTCATTTGTCCTCATTCCTGGGAGAGAGGCAGGCTCTGTACATGGCCCCATTGCACCGCCATGCTCACCATGCAGCTTCAGCGGGAGAGGGGACCCCATAGAGCCCACATGCCCTGGCCAGCAGAACCCCCGCCCTGGTTTTAACGGTCATCATGGAGCCCTCTGAGCGGGAGGATGGGACTCACACAGGGGATGGCAGTGAGGGCACACGGGGACACCTCGGGGACAACGGGGACAGGCGTTCCGACGGAGCTGCGGGGTTTTTTTCTCGCCGTTGATAGATCTGCAAATAGCTCAAAAGGAAAAAGGTCCCCTCGGCCCCCCTCCACCATCCCTCCCCGAGGGCTGTGCGCCCTCTCCGCTCGCTCAGCCTGCTTCGAGGTCGAGCTAAGTCCGCTGGGTGATTAGGCCCTTCATTAAGGGGCTGGTTTCCCCCCAGGGCACTCGTGGTACTCAGCTCAGATGGGGCTGCAGAAATCCAGGTATCCCCAGGGCCCAGGCAGGAGTGAAGGGCACACAGGGCCAGGGAGGGAGAGGTGAGTTTGGTAACACGATGATGTTTCATTGAGGTTTTATCTCTGCGACTGGCAATGCGCTCCTCCAGGAGATTTAGTGGGAAGTTGCCTGGTCCCTGCCAAGAAGGCTGTTTTTTGAGGGAAAGCACATTATGCATCAAAGTTGAAATTCAAATCCTTTTTCCTCCTCTCCTGGCATTTATCTGTGAGGCTCCGGATGCTCCTCAGAGCATCTTTGTTTGCAGAGTGCCCCCAACCTGCCCCAATATCCGCGGTGCAGGGGCTCAGGGAAAGCTCTGGAGATCTCGCACAGCACTGAACTTCTCGCCGTTGTTATTCTCCCCATTGGTGAAACTGTTGCTGGGCAGGCAAGGGGCCGGCATTCCTCTGCAGCCCTCGTGTGCTGGGGGTGCCTTTAACCCATGCACAGTTCCAGAAATCCCCCACAGCTGCAAGCTTTCCCCCCTGAGAGATTCTCCTGCCGTATCCAGGTTGCTTTGAGCACCTCTGCCTCCCCGCCCACCCCCCAAACCCTTCCATCCCCAAAACCAGACGTGCTCTGCATGTTGCATCTTGGATGGGGCTGGCAGAGATCAGATTTTTTAATTTTTTTCCCTAGAGATGCTCTCGTTTGCCTATTTAAGGGGGAAGTTAGCAGCTCCTGGAGCAGCCCCCCGCCCTCCCCACCCCCCCCCCCCCCCCCAGCCCATCCCAAAGCATCAGGACAGGCCCCATGTCGGCAGCCACTGGAAAATCACACTCCATTTCAGAAAGGGAAAGCAAAGTGTAAATCTCTCTCTCACACACACTGCAGTGAGAAAAGTGGTGAAAGCTTTAATTTCAGAGCTGGGAGAGAGAGAGAGACAATAATATATCAGCAGCACCCCGATCGCCGGGGAGGGAAGCATCAATTCTGGGCTTATAGAAACAGCCACCATGATTCCCCCCTCCCTGCCTGGCACCCAGAAAGCAGCAGGATTTCCTGCTGACCCCACAGCCCTTACCTCACTGCTCTCCAGCTGTGGTTGGGGGAAATTGAGCAGCCTCCCGTTCCTGGTGACAGTGATGTTGATTTCCCAAGTGTTGGCCCGGGAGCGTGGGGACCGGAGGGAGGAAGAGGCAGCAGGAATGAAAGGCAGTGATTTCCCTCCCCCTCCAGCAGAGGTCTGCGTTCAGCACGGGCCGGCCGCTGTGCTCAGCTCTCCCCAGAGGTTTCCTTCATAAGAGGGAGCAAATTCCACAATTTATCAAGGGGAAATTTGCATTTGAAATATTCCCCTACTCCAAATGTCACCTGGCTTGATCCCCCCCCGCCCACCCCCCCCCCCCCCGAGCTTGAACAAATTCAACTGAGTGGGGAGGGGATCAGACCAGTGGGGAGAGAGGAAAAGCCCAGGGTTAAAAGCATCCATGGATGCTCGATCCAGGATATGAGTGAGCACGGCCACAGCCTTCCCCTCTTCCACCCTCTGTCAGGCAGGACATGCAGGAATGGGTATCGGAGGCTCAGCCATCAAGGATTAAGGATTTCGTGTTTGAGATTTTATTTACACAATAAGACTTAAGTGATTGCTGCATGAAGTGTAGGTGGATTCTCTCCGATGCCTGCAGAGGGATTAGTGCCTATAAGGCAGCCAGAATGAGCTGAAAATTGGAGAGATCAAAGTGCAGGAAGAGGAATCCCACATTCTCAATGATTCTGAAGGGAACGGAGAGGAATGACAGTGGTCAAGGATGGGAAGATTGCAACTGGTGGCCCAGGAGAGATGCAGGCAGTGATTCCCCCTTCCCCATGATGCTGCAGATGCCGGGCACATCCTGGGGACAAGCAGCACCCAGGTATTTCCCATCCTGAGGCTGAAGAAGTTCCATAGGCAGCCACAGGCTCCTGGGACCCCTGTGCCAAGCTGAGCTCTTCCCCAAACTTGCTCCTACTTGTGGCTCAGGCTGACAGCGCACAGTGACACTGCAAGAGGGACACACATGTCCCCATCCCCACAGCACCCAGCCCGCAACCAGGCTGCACACATCAGCCTTCTCGACCTTATTAAAGCTGCTGGGCTGCCATGGGCTGATTCAATTAAACAGGGCACAGAGCGCCATCCCCGACGGGCAGGAGGGATGGATGGTGAAAAAACAGAGCGCTTTCACCCCCGCTGCCTCATTAGCTGCAACTGCTCCAGCTCCAGCCACGCTGTGCTCTGCTTTGCACAGGGACAGCTGTGAGCCCCAGGGGACCCCACAGCACGGCCCCGGGGGGGGGGGGCACATAGGCTGAGAGCTGCGGTTCAGGTAGGTAGGGGTCTGGCAGCAGCAGCCCACGGACAGCAGCAGGGCTGCGCAGCTGCAGGCGGCTCCTTTCCTCCTCTGCATCTGCAGTGACCGACTTTGTTCCATCACCCGTGTTGTGCAGGGCTGTGCGCCCCCCCACGCATCCCCCAGCCCTGCACTCGGTGTGGGACAGAAGTTTCATTCCATCGCTTCCCGAGATCCGCAGGCGGGCGGGTGTTCCTTCGCCGCAAATGAACCCGCAACGCTTTGGAGAAGGGCTAATTCCCTCCCTCCTTAATGCATGGAAGCTTCTTACGCTAAATCTATACAGGCACAATTAGCATTATTCATATTCCATATGCTCCGCTCCCTGGTGATGAATATTAATCCGTTCCCCGCTCCCAGGCATTGGAGATAACGGCGCTGCACTGCGCCGCAGCGGCGGGGACAGAGGGAACATTGCTGCAGGTGGAGGGAGTTTCCTTCCCGTGTTGAGAAGGGGGGACTCTGCAGTTCTGAGGGGGGCTGCAGGACTCCTGCAGTGGGCTAATGCAGAGCAGCCTTTCCGGATGGCTCAGGTCTGAGATTTCAGGACTCACAACAAGCTTTCAAAACCTGTGGTGCTGTGCTGCAACCCCACACAACCCAGAGCATCCCATCTGCCTGCCCTTCATCCTCACTCAGGCCAGGGGTCCAAGTATCACAGGAGTGGTGGGGATGAAAGGGGGGAGGCCAAGATGCACCGTGATGCCATACATCCATCCGCATGCTTAATCCATATAGCATCAGGGCCCCCATCTGCTGCATCACGCATCATTAGCTGGCTGGTTTCCGAGGCGGCTCCCAGCAGAGGTGGAAATTGTGCTGGGGGGAGATTGGTCCCCCACTGGGAGAGTCATATCTCGGCTCAGCTGAGGCTTAGGGGTGTGGGATGGAGGGGACTCCAAGTCCCTGTGGGTGCTGCACAGCCCCACGGCCTGCAGCCCATGTGCAGAGCAGAGCTCAGCTCCATGGCACAGATCCATCCACCCCAGTCGTCCCCACTGCCCCAGCCCGGAGCACTGTCACCAGGGCTCAGCTCCTTTAAATCCCCGTGATTGCAGAATACACTGGGACACCCTACCCAGAAAAATAAGGGAAAGAAATGATTTTCTTCTTGCTGGAAAGCTTGGAGAGCTGCCTGCTCCTTGCCAGCCCTCCCACGCACTGCACAGTGGAGGACTGCAGGGCCAGCATGGGCTGGGGGGGCTGGGGCACAGTGGGGTGCCTCTCCGTGCTGGGGTCCCTTCCCTCCACTCCCCACTCCATCTGTCCCTTTCCTGTCTGTTTCTCCTCTCTGCCATCTCTGGGCTGAGATCTGCTCCTGAGGGAGCTCACTGCTCCAAAGAAGCCAAAACTCACCCCAAATCCCTGCTGGAAGCCCCAGGGAATGAGCCACCCCAAACGGCTGAGCTGAGCCAACATGGGGTTCTAAGTGAGCAGCAGTAAAGGTGCAGTGGGAGAGAAGCAGGCACTGGGGTGCAGGGAGGGAGCCCTGAGTCAAGGTCACTCTCCCATTGTGCTTTCACGCCAGGATGGGTTTTCTCATTACTTACCCAAGCTGTAAATTGTCTAATTTGGAGCACACCATTTATCCCCGATGTGCACTTGAGCAGGCAGATTTTGTTTTCAGGTGTGTGATTAATTTTCTTTTTTTTTTTTTTTTTCCTAAATGTGATTTCTCTCCTAGGAAACTGCAAACAAACAGCTCTGACCCTTGTGGCCGCTCGGGTGCACATCGGGGCAGGGCACAGCAGCCGGGTCCTGCAGGATGAGAGGAGTGGGAGCTCTGTAACAGAGCTGTACAAACCCCCGGGCCATGCTGGATAACCCCAAAATCCAGCGCTGTGCCACACTGCTGCCCGTCATCCCCAGCACCACCTCCAACCCCCGGGCAGCAGCGATGGGAAGCAAGCAGCACTCTCCCTGCTCCCAAATCAATCTGCCGGGAATTACCATTTTTATTAAGACCTAACATGTCCTTGGCTGCTGGGAATGTGATTTGCTCCCAGAATGAGATTACTGCGGTTCCCAAGGAGCCACCATCGGTCTCGGTGACTTCTGCCCTCGTGGCACATCCCCACACGGCTGCACGGAGCAGTGCTGTGTGCCAGGTTCCTCGTCCCCGCGCCGAGCTGTGAGAGCTGGGACACCTGCTGGGAGCGTGCACCCCCCCCCTCTCTGCTGGGGAGTTGTTCTCTGTTCTCCCGGGTGGTTTTTCAGATGAAAGGAGGTGAAAATCACTTCCATTCACTCTGCAGGAGGCCCTGCACGGCTGCCTTGGTGCGTGATGCGGTTTGTGGCTCTCCCAGCACGGGGTTGAGGGAGGAGACTGAGCACCGCACTGCCCTTTGTGCTGGGGGACATCCTCCCAAGGAGCTGCTTAGCATTCGGAGCAGGCGCTCGCGTTGTTTCCGGGTAAAAACTCTGAGTTTCACTTCAAAAACACATCGATCTTCTGCAGCGTGCCATGAAGGGCAGCATCTCCTCACCCACTTTCTGAAACTGGATCGCAGCAGCACCAGGACCCTGTACCACGGGGCTGGACCTGACGTTCCGCAGCGTCAGGACACGCAGCCACCTTCTCCCTGGCACCGCTCTGCGATGCCGTGCGACTGCTGCTGCTCATCTGCCCAGCGGGAACGCCGCTGGATCTGCCTTGCCTCTCTCTATAAGGGCCCAGCTGCATGCTCCCAGTTTGAGGAGAGAATACTACAACAGCTTCTTTACTTACGTGTCACACGAGGATTGAGGTGTCTGTCCTGAGTCCTTCCTCTGCTGCAGAATCCATGGCAGAGCAATGCCTCCCAGGGCTGAGCATCCCTCCTGCCCCCACACCCACTGAGGGTGGCACCTTCCCACAGGAGCACATTTCCTGCAGCTACAGGACCTCTGCTCCAGAGTGTTTGCTTATGGCTAAGTGCAGCTGCCCCAGCACCTGGACCATGAGTGTGATGTGAGAGCCCCCAGCACCTGAATGAGAAATAATAAGGGCATCTGTTCCCATTAGCAGTGTGAAGACTGGGGAGAGAAACGACTATTGATTGCCCTGTGAGCTCAGCATCAGGCACGCAGACATGGCATGCAGCCACGATCAATGATGCTCACTGGGGGTTCTGCCTCTGCCTGGGGCACAGGGACAAAGCTTGCATCCCGCCAGCACCCAGCACAGCCCTGCAGTGCACAGTCCACGCTGTGCAGCTCCCCCCTCTCCAAGCCCATGTTTCATCCCGAGGAGGAGAGCAGTGATGCTCCCTGGGGGCTCTCTGCTCAGCCCCATCCACAGGGGTACCCAGATGGAGCCCTGCTCCCCACCCGCTCTCAATCCCTAGGGCAGCTGCCTTGGCATCCATGGGACACTCACACTGGGTACAAAGGCAAGAATTGAGAGAAAAGCTGGGATTTCTATCCTGCCAGCAGAGGATGTCAGCAGGGAAGGTGGAACTACACTTCCCAGAGTGCTCCTGGCCCTGCATGCTGCCCAGGAAAGGCGAAGGGACTCAGCTGCCAGCTCCTCCCTGCTCCTAAATTATTCTTATTATTGTTTATTTGTGGTTTTTCTGCACTTAACTGCCTTCCTCGTCCACTTAATCGGGGGATTATTGCCCCACCTGCCCATCCACCAGAGCCCAACTCATTACCGGGGTTTATTTATGAGCAGCACAGCAGCAGAACGCACCCTGCAGCTCCATCTCCTCCGGTGCAGGCAGCTGGAGGCGATGGACAAAGGCAAGCCAGAGCCACCAGCAGCGAGCATGGCTGTGGGGTGACACAGAGGAGTCCCAGCACCTCCTCCTGTCCTCACGTCAGCACAGGGCACAGGATGATGCTGCTTTTGGCACAGCGCGGGGGAAGCAGCAGGAGCCTGGCCGAGCCTTAAAGTGCTCTCAGAGCTGAGGAAAGGTCAGCGGCACAGCGCCGTCCTTCCGCTCGCACAGAGGGGCGCGGGCTCCTTGGCACAGCGGTGACAGCTGGGTGACAGCAGGCTGACAATGACAGCACGGCATGGTGGAGAAGCAGAGGGACCCGCAGCACCCACAGTCCTTCCCACCATTGCTCCATCCGCAGGCAGAAGAATCCGGGCAGAATGTGGGGCAGAGCATGTGAGCCTGCCAATGGAGCTGTAATAAATAAATCATGGCACCAAAGCAATCAGAGCTGCCCACTCAGCTGCTTGGGATGCGGTGCCCACACAGGGGATTTGCAGCTGTACCTCCCCGGCCATTGGGTCCACAGCCCAAGTGCTGCTCCTCTGTTTGCAGCCGTGTTTTGCAGCCTCAGCACCGAGGGGGACTGATTTATTCATCAGCAGCTCCAGCCCGCACCATCCCTGCATGAAGGCCGTGACAAGCGGCAGCAGTGCGACGAGCAGCATGGCACGCAAGGCAGTGGGGCTGGCTGATCCCATGCTGCTGTGCCCAGGGGGTGAAGAGAAGGGAAATGTGAGGATCAGACCCTCACGGGGCTGCGCTGCATTAACGCATGTCCATCCTGCGCCCTTGCAGGGCAGAGAGGAGGGAACCTGTTTTCCAAAGGGAGTTCAGCAGTGCCAATGGCTGAACCAATTGCAAAGGCAGTGACAAGGGTCCTGGTCCCCATCCCTTTTGCTTGTCCTGCCCATCCAACCTCAGATTTTGGAGATCCCACAGTGCTTTGCCTGCTGGGGTGGTGCACCCAATACCCAACAGGCCCAGAGGACCCGTATCCCAGGTGGCACCCACACGACCTCATGGCCAGCAATGGACTTTGTCCCCATGGTGTGGGACAGCAGTCATGGGAGGGGGACACACCGAGTCTGGGGGAGCAAAGTGCTGGGCCCTGGTTGGGGGTAGATACTGAGTGGGGAATTGCTGTAGGAGATGGGGATCAGGAGGGATGGGTAAATACTGGGGGAAACTGGTGGGGATTAAGGACAGGAACTGGGCGTACTGAGGGGCACGGGGGGGGTAGCAGCGGTGCTGCTGGGGAGGATTGATGGGCACCAGGGGCATGGCCGGGTAATGAGAGGAAAGGAGAGGTGGGCACTGCTGGGGGGGGTGACTACGTACTGGGATGCAATTGCCGGGAGCGACTCCCGGTGCCCGGGGGGGCAACTACCGGGTACCGAGAGGGTAATCGCCAGGAGCGGGGGGCTGCTGCCGGGGGCACGGGGCGGGCCGGAGGCGGGCGCGGAGCCGGCCCCGCCCGGGAGGCCGTGCGGCGGAGGGGGAGCCAGCACCGGGCCCCCCCGTACCGCTAGGGCTCCCGCCTCCCTTCCGGCGGCGGTTCCTTCTTCCCTACGCCGGGGGCGGACGGGGCGGACCGGAGCCGCACCGCACCGCGCCGCGCCGCGCCGAGCCGAGCCAGGTGGGTGCGGGGCCGGGAGCGGGGCCGGGGCCAGGGGCGGGCCCGCCGTGCCGCAGAGCTCGGGGAGGGGCGGCCGGGGCCCGGCGGGCGGTTCGGGCACGGGGACCGGCCCGCCGAGCCTCCCGGGGCCGCCGGCTTATGTAACGGGGCGGCGGCCGCGGGGCTGCGGCATGCGGGCAGCGGGAAGCGGGATGCGGAGTGCGGGATGCGGAGTGCGAGAGGCGGGATGCGGGTTGCGGGCTGAGCGCTGCTCCCACCGGGTGCCCCCCCACGCCGCCCCGCACGCCTGGGTAGGGGCCGCGGGTGCGGTGCGTGAGCAGGGAAGGGCTGTGACCGCCGGGGTGTCACCCCCCAGGTCTGTACTGCGGAGGGGGGGCTGCAGAGCGGGGCCGTGGGCAAGAAGAGGAGGCCACCTGCTCCCTCCTCTGCTCGTTCCCGAGGATGCTCCTCGCAGCCTCCTGCCGGGGGCAGCTCCTGGTACCCTGCCGGGCTCTTACCGTGCCTCCCCCTCACCACCTTTCTCTCCATCCTGCCCCCCTCGGCTGCACCAACCCCTCTTGGGCCATCCCCATTGCATGTTCCCGAGGTGCCATTCTGCTGCGCCAACCCTCCGGGGGTCCCAGCACCCCGAACTCCATCCCCTCTCCTTGCAGTGTCCCCAGCAGCACACGGGGTAGGTGGCTGCTGTGACCCAGGCCTGGCAACATGCAGTGGCAGTGTCACCCACATGGCAGGAGCATGACCGGGCAGCTGCTGCCCCAGGCACCGGCGTGGTGATTCAGAGCAGCAGAGCAGGGCTGGCGCCTTCGTTCAGAACAGGACTGATGGCTCAGGGCTTCTCTACAAAGCTGGAGAAGATGTGAGAGCTCAGCTGAGATAAAACTGGCACAGAAAAATGTCCCTTGGCTGTGGGCTGAGTGTTTGCTTCTTCGATTGCCTTGCGTGAGAACATTAGTGTTGAAATGACCCCAACCAGACAAAGTGCTTAGCACCTTGCAGTGCTGGAGGGTGGCTGCGCTTCACACTTTGGCTCATTCCTGGGTTTCAGCACTGCCTACTGGCAGGCAGAGCCTGCCAGGCCTGGTGCCACGCATCAGGAGCCCTTTGGGGACCTGCACTGAGTTTCCCATCATGATTTTAGCACATGAGCTGAAACCCAGGAGAGGTTGGACACCACCCTCTGTCTGTAGAGAACCCTCTGCTGGGCACCCGTGTGCCCCACTCAGATCAGCAGCAGGTGACACAGTGCCGTCCCCACTGAGGAGCCCAGCTGTCCCATCTGGGCAGAGGACAGCACAGCCAACCTCAGTCTATGTTCCTGGCCAGACCTTCCCATTTGTTCTTCTGCCAGCATCGACCATGAGTTTAAATGCTCCTGCTCCCTCCCTGGTGTTTACTCGCCGGGTGTATTTATAGAGAGCAATCAGGTTGCTCAGCCAGAGTAAACAGCCGTGCTCTCACATGAGCGCTCCACTCGCCCATCCCAGGAGCTTTCCCTTCCACCTGCCCTGGCCCTGCAGAAGCTCCAGCCACACACTTCTCTGGGCTCTCTGGGCTGTGCTGCGTGTTCCAGGTTGCACTCCCCAGGAGTCACTGTCACCTCACCGTGCTGCATGTGCTCTATCCTGCCACCAGCCCCATTCCTGGCCAACTGTTGCCGTCATCTCCTGGAAAAATAACCCTCCAGTGCTCAGAATCACCCATCACCACAGCCCTGCAGCAGTGGTACCCATGCCTGCCCTGGCTCACGGACAGGAGATTTTGAGGGCCGAAGGTTTGGTTCAGATGCAGCCCTCTGCATCCTTGCGGGCAGGGAGGGCACTGCTACCCCAAGTCTGTTGTGAAGGCATTTCCCCAAAGTGCAGAGGTCCTGTGCCTTCCCACCTCAACACACAGTACCTGGGCATGAGGCTGCTGCCAGCCCCAAGCAGCTCACACAGGTGCTCCTTTGGCTCCATCCCATGCACCCCTCTTCTCTCCATCCCTAAGCTGCCCTCTGGCATCTCAGAGGCTGGACAAGACTGGCTATTATCATGGGGTGCTGTGAATAGGAGGTGGTTTTGTCTCCATCACTACCTCTGCCCCACATATTGTGGCCCTACCCTGGGCTGGGTAAAAACAGCCCCTCCAGCTCCAAGTACACTGCAGCCCCAAGCCAGGGCTGTCCTGCCACAATCGCATCCTCCTTCCCTTTACCTCATCTCTGCCTTGGCTGTGGTTGGCATTTGACTGCCTGGACAGACAGATTCATGGACAGCCAGAGCTGTTGCCTGTCCCCATTTGTCCAAGTAAGATATGGCTCTGTGATCCTGGCCAGCTCTGCTTGTTAAAAAGACAGACAAAAATCAAAATAAAAGAAAAGAAAATAATAAATAAATATCAGCCACATCGATCTGGCCCCAAAATCAGTGCCTTGTGATGACCCAGCCGGTATTGCCCCCAATACCCTCCGAGGACTGAATTTCCCCACGTCTCCGTGCAGGCAGTGCCCAGCTCTGGCCACGCTCCGGGGCTTCAGCAAAGAACAGCAGCTGATCTGCACCACAGAACACAGCCGGCACAGCAGGGTCTGATACTATCCCAGCGCAGCTCCTCTCGCTGGCACTGAGCTGCCCATAAACCCAGCTGCCCCCAGCCTTGGCGCTCTGCATCCCATCCCACCCGGCTCCGACTCTTCCCACATCCCGCAGGAGGCAGCGCTTGTCCCCAGCAAAGGTCACCTTCACGCTGCCGCCGAGCCTTTCCCAGGCTGAAGCTCAGCGCTGTGCTTCCCGGAGACACAGCTGCCTTTCAGGGGTCTCCGTGGGGATCCCACCAGAGTGTGAACAGCTGACTGCCCGCCTGCTGCTGCTTACCAGACTCAGCACTGTATCCCCCAACCCAGCACTGCATCCCCAAACCCGGCTTCACGTCCCCCAGCCCAGCACTCTCTCCCTGAGTCTGTCTCCCCCCCTTCTCCCCTGGGCCATTATTTACCTACAATTTGCCAAATACCCCCTGCTTCCTGGGGTGCAGGAAAGGAGGTGGCTCTGCGCTAGGACAAATTTGTGACACCCCCAGGAACCTGATTCCTGCATCCCACGGCCCATATCGCACGCATGGCACGCACCAGGGTGGAACTATGGGGACAGATCACTCGGAGACGATGCCCAGGTCTCTGCACAGCCTCATCCCCAAGAGAATCCCCTGAGCCCCCCCAGCACAATGGGGGCACTTCAAGGACATTCAGCAAAGGGACAAGGAGAACCCCAGGCAGAAGCTTTTCAAAGTTAGGCTGAAGTTGAGCTCCGAGAGGAGGATCTCTCAGACTGCAGCCTTTGTTTGGGGCTTTGTTTGCCTGCTCACTTTAACTCGCCATTATGTCCTCTGAAGAAGAAATTCATCACTTGAAAACTGAGGAATGCAGAGTTAATGCCAATTTTTAAAACCCTCCAAGAGTTGAGAGCCCTCTCAATAATTAATGAAGGCATCCAAACTGCCGGGTGTCTGTCTGCAGCTCGGCCAGCAGCAGCCGTATCCTTGGTCCAAGAGGGGCACAGACCCCACGCTGCCACCTCCCTGCCCACCCTGGGGTGGCTCAGTTAGTGCATCACTCCCTTGCTATCAGGGAGCTTGGTATCAGGGGCGGTGCGATACCCCGTCCTTTTGCCCTCTGCCCCAGCACCCTGTGCCTTAGGGGGTTGCTCCCCATCACTGACCCTTTTGCCATGGTGTCTCTGCAGGCCCGCCCTCCTGCGATGCCCACCCGCCCCCGGCAGCCCCTCGCAGCGCTGCTTTAGGTGCTGAAGGCCACGGACGCTGCGCACACCAAGGTAGGCTCTGGCTCTGGCTCTGGCTCTGGCTCTGGCTCTGGCTCTGGCAGGGCTCGGTTTGGGTGAATGTGAGGCATGGAGCTGGCGGTGATGTTGCAGGTGGTGCAGGGACACAGGGGCAGGTTTTTTTCGGTTTATTTTTCCTTTTTTCACTTTTTTTTTTTTTTTTTTTTTCTCCCTCTGAAAGCCCCCAGATGGGCAAGGTATGAGCCAAACTCCACTGGCAGCAGCCAAGAATGGTTTTCTGGCCACAGCCCCAGCAGCTCTTGGAGTGGCACCATGCCCATCCGGCGTCACACTGCAGCGGAAACCCCGCGCGCAGGCGGGTTGGGGGCGGCTTCAGTGGGGGGAGATGGCAGCATCCCTCCTAGCTCCCCCTCAACACAGGGTCCCCCACTCCCAGTGCTCCCAGCATGGTTCTCATCCTGCTCCCACCATGCTGCAGCCACCCAGATGTCCCCCCTGCCGCCACTGAGCCCCCCAGCATGCAGCCATCTGCTGCTGTCAGAGGTCAAGGTGTCCCTGGTTCCGTGGGGCACCTCTGCCCCCAGAGCTCTCCCATGGTGGGGTGGCCCTCCCAGGAGGGAAGGATCTCACCTTCCTTGGCACATGGTTGCTCTCACTCCAGCAATGAGCCTGGGAGAGGAGCTTGGGGGACACCGAGAATCCTCTCCTTGCACAGCCCTGGCCTCCTCCACCACCAACGTTGGCTCTGGATGGCTCCTGCCAGGGCCACGGGGATGGTAAATCAGGATGGTAGATCAGTTCAATGGGGTAGCTGCTCCCCCCAAAGGCAATTGCTGGGGCAAGGAGCGATGGGGTGAGGATATGGGCTGCATGGGGGCTTTTGTCCGCTGCCCACGCGGTGCCGGGTGCACTGCGCCCAGCTCCATGCCAGCCCCTGCAGAGCTGTGCAGTGTGCGTGCCTGCCATAAATATTGATGGGGCGGACGCGGTGCAAGTGTGCCTTTATGCACAGTGCTCGGGATGTGCATGCTGTACGAACCGGGGGAAGCGGTGCGGGTGCAACACTGAGGCTGGATGCACAGAGGCTGTATAGGGGAGGTGGAATTCAGAGTGCGGTGGGAAGGAACTAGGTGTAAAGCCCCGGTGGTCAGAAAGCAGCAAAGCAAAACCTGCTGCCAGACTGCAGTGAGCGGCAGCTGCTCCCCCAGCCCACTAACATGCAGCCCGTGCAAGATGAGCGGCGAGGGGCTGCAGTGCCGCTGCTTAACCATGCACAGCACAGAGGCAGCGGCCGCACAATGCTCTGAGAGCTGCTGCTGCAGTGCACAGCCAGGAGGGTGCTGGTGTCCCTGACATGGGCAGGGCTGTAGGTGGCAGAGTCATGGGGCTGTGGTGGCTGTCAGCCCTGGGAAGGGTAGCAAGCAGAGCTCGAGCACAGGGGACGTCCATCCCCCACATGGCTCTTGCACAGGCCACCTTTTAGGGCAGCTCAGGAGGGCAGAGCAGCTGCACCCCTGGGACACTGTGCTGGGAGCAGCTGGAGGCTGCAACTTTGGTCCTCTCCTCACCCACAGCTCCTTTGGCCACCGCTGCCCCATCCCACAGCCAGCACCAGTGCACACACAGCTCCTGCACGCGGCCCCCGGGGGATGTGAACGTCCCTCATTGCGTGCGATGCCGCGATCGGCCCCGCCAACCATCTGCTGCAGCATCTCCCCTCCACCCACTCGCAGCTCACGCTGTGCCCTGTGGCATGGAACCGGTGGCACCTGGAGCACCCAGCAGCAGGCAGGGCCGGGCTGGGGGTGCCCCGTGCTCCCCTGGGTGACCTGCATTAGCAATGCCAAGGGGCTGCGATAGCGATGCAGCCAACTCTGCAATATTGATGCTGATGGGTTTGAGGCTGGAAAGCAGGGAACAGGAGCACGGTGTGGTGGTGACCCTGTGACCCTCTCCACGTGTAACCACCAGGTTGGCAGGGCTGCCCCTGCCCTCTGCATGCCCCAAACCGCACTCAGATGCTGCACTACGAGGGTCAGCTCCAACCCCATGCTGCAGCATGCGTGGTCCTGTCCCTGTCCCCGGCCCTGTCCCTGCCAGGTGCCAGCCCCGAGGAGGCCAGGACCACTCTGCAGAGCTGCAGCTGCCGCTGCTTTGTGCCTCCTCTCCCCCGTTCCCCGCCGCTGTTTTTGTTTTGTTTAAGAGGCCGGGTTACGAATTTTAAACAGGCTCCTGAAAAACCCAATTACCTCCAGAAGACAACCTGATAAAAGCCGCCCAGCCAGCACGCTGCGCATCGCCTCGCGCTGCAGCCGAGGGAAAACCGACGTAACAAAGCCTTTGCAAATGGAGTTAACCACTTTTAATCCCTCGGTGCCACTCAGAGGGCCAAGCGGTTTTTTTCTGCAGAGATGGGGGTGGGGGGAGCATAAATAACCCTAGGGCACCGCGCTGCTGGGGGGCAGTCCCAGAGCTGCGACTGGGAGCAGTCCCTGGGCGCACTGGGAGCTGCTGGGGGGAGGATGCGCTCAATGAGCTGAAGCATCTCCAAAGATTGAAAGACTCGAGGACCCATCCCAGGAACAAAAGGAGGCGTTTGTCAGGCGCTGAGAGACGGGCTCGTTAATTCCTCCTGGCTGTCACACTTATCTGTAATGAATTTGTGCTCCGCTGTATTATTTTTAATACAATAGGAGCGGTGCCGCCCGCCCACCGCCCGGCTGCCGGGAGCGCTGACGTCAGCATGCAGAGCGGGGTGCTGCAGGACGGACGGATGGATGGATGGACCAAGGCCTGTCCCAGCACTCACAGCAGGGTTAGGCGCTGAGGCAGAGGGCATTTTTTCCGTGATGGAGGAAAACAGTGCGGTTGGTCAGCGTGGGAAGAGGTGGAGGGCGCAGGGAGCAGTGAGCAGGAGGGATGTGTGCTGGAGTGCTTTCCCTGTACCAAGGCTGTGCAGTGCGTGGCAGCAGAAGGGCAGACATGGGGGTTCCCCCAGCGCTGTGTGCCCCACAGAGGGGCTGTTTCTGTGAGCATCCGTGCAGGACTGCAGGGCCTCACCTCACCGCCAGCTGTCCCCACAGCCAGGCTCAGAATCCCACTGATCTGCAAAGAGCTCGTTCCCTTCCTGATAACCCAGGGCTGGATGGATGGGGCATCAGCTCTGCGGGCAGTGGGACATTCACATGGCCCTGACATCTGCACACCCTGAGCTCTGCCCCAGCCATGGGAGTACGGGGGCCACAAGGTCACTGCGCGTCCCCAGCATCTCCAGGGGAGTCAGTGCTACAAAATGTGGGGCTGGGAGCTCTGTGTGGCTGCGCAGGCCACAGCGATGTATCGGGGACTTTGAGAAGTCCCGCGGCACCCCACAGCTCTACAATTAGTCACGGTGGGGTCATTAAGGCCTGGCAGGTGTGCAGAGGCTCAGGTGCGCGGTGCTGAAGGGGTCGGCTCGTTTGGTGCGGGATGCAGGGACGGCTGGTGGTGGCTGCGGCTAGGAAGTGCCTGGCTTTTCCACGGATTGCGGAGGTGAAGCATTAACAGACGCCGGGGGGCTGCTCCCCCCATCTCTTCGCTGCGGGATCGGGTGGTCCCGGCGGGGGCGGCGTTTCCCCGGGGGCGCCGCTCTCGGTGGATGGGGGGTGCCGTAGTCCGTTCTTTTCCCCTCTTCCGGGACCGAGAGCGGAGCGGGGCTGGGGGTGTCGCCCCGGGCGGGCCTACGCGTGCGGCGCGGGGCGGGCGGAGGGCGGGCCGCGGCGGGGCGGGGCGGGGCGGGGCGGGCGGAGCGGCGGCGGCCGAGAGCGGCGGCGGAGCCGGTGAGTGCCGGTGCTGAAGGGACAGCGCCGCCGCTGCGGCACCGGGCGGGGCGAACCGCATTCACCGGGGGAGGAGTGGGCGGGAGGGGGGGTCCCGCGGTCCCCCGGCGGTGCCGCGTCCCCGTGTCCCCTGCGGCCGCGGTGCGTCCTCCCCCCCGTCCCGTGTCCTCCGTGTCCCCGCGCTCCCGCACCCGCTGTGTTCCCCGCATGTCGCGTTCTTCCCTTCAACGCGTCCTCCGTGTCCGCGCGCCCCCCGCGCGCCCCAACATCCCGCGGTGCCCCCGCGCTCTCCATCCCGTGGCGCCCGCGTCCCGCTCCCCGCGTTTTCCATATACCCTTTCCGTCCTCGGTGTCCCCTACGCACCCTCCCCTGAGCGCAGGAGGGAACAAACTTCCCCGGCGCCCCCCTCCCCCGGCTGGAGGGTGTCTCCCCATCGCCGGGAGTCCCGGGGAGCTGGGGGAGATCCTTGGGGCTGCGGCACCCATTGGGCACACGCACGCTGCAAAGTGCACACGCAACATCAGCACAGCCCTCGCCCACGCACAGGGCACGCAGGGCGCACACACACACACACAGAGCACTCCTACATGCACACGCAGTGCACACGCAGCCTGCAATCCCACCCGCGCACACGCAGCATGCCAGCAGCCTGCAACACCCCCACACACACAGCACAGGCTGCAAAGCAGTGCGCACACACCCCCCCATGCTATACACACACCCAGCATGCAGCCCACCGGTGTGCAAACACATTCACCCAGCACGCAAACGCAACCTGCACACCTGTACACACACGAGCGCATGCACACACAGCTTGTGAACCCACAAATCACATGCACAAACCTTGCAAGCAGCCTGCAACCCCCCGCTGCATGGCCACACACAGCTCCAACCCCATGAATCTGTACACATGCATACGGCCAGACATATACACAGCTCTGTGAATGCACCTCCTGTGCACACACAGCTGCACAGCTGTGCAAACATGCATGGAGCTCACAAACACAAACACACACGCCTGCAACCCCAAAGAACAGTCCCAACCAACCGGCAGCCTCTTCTCCACCCACCCGCAGAGCCCAAGCACTGCAACACACGCACATGCACACAGGGTCACATTGTGCTCCCCAGGCTGGCTCTGCCCCCACCATGCAGGGGGACGTGCTGGTGGCAATGCGGGTGCCTCTCCAGTGGTACTCAGTGCTCCCGTGCCCGTGCCACTCTGTGGCGGGCAGCAGCAGGCTGGGAAATCCACCCGAGGCCGAGTCCCTGTGTGCCAGGGCAGTGCGGACCCCAGGCTTGGCGTCCCCGACCGCGTCCCTCTCTCTGTGCCCAGGTGGCCCTGGTTGGAGAGCCCGGATAGCAGTGGATGAGCGCTGGGCACTGGCATAGCCACACGCACACACCGGCACCATGGACTTTGTTATGAAGCAAGCACTGGGCGGTGAGTGGGGAGCATCTCCACTGGGAGCTACACTGTGGGGTGACAACACACCCAGCATGGAGCCGGGGAGGGCCACCGCGGGGGAACAAACGGCTGCCAGAGCCCTACAGGGCTCCCGTCAGTGGTGCCGGCAGCGCCTGGCGGGGGAATCCCGGCTCTCCCGGTAGTGTGGGATTCCCCAGCAGGTCCCCTGGGTGCCAGTGCTTGAGCTGCCAGTGTCTCCCCCGGCTGACGCCGAAGTAGGGCAGTGCTGGCAGCCCGCGGCGCTCCCCATCCCTGCAGCACCCAGAGCCCAAGCACAGCCGGCTGTGGCGCAGGTGGCACAGGGGATCAGGGGACCCGGGCTATACTTGCAGGCTGGCTCCCTGCCCAGTTTGGCTTTGTGGAAGCTGAGGCCCCCTGGGCACTGTCTGAGAGTATCATGCTATGCAGGGGCCACCAAGGACATGGGCAAGATGCTGGGGGGCGAGGAGGAGAAGGACCCTGATGCGCAGAAGAAGGAAGAGGAGAGGCAGGAAGCATTGCGCCAGCAGGAGGAGGAGCGGAAAGCCAAGCACGCCCGCATGGAGGCTGAGCGGGAGAAAGTCCGGCAGCAGATCCGTGACAAGGTGGGCAAGCAGCTCCCCATGCTGCTGGGGGGATGGGAGTAAGAGGTGACGGGTGTCGGGTACAGCACGGGCACTGTGTGCTGCCCGCCCCACTTAGGGCCTGTGTCCCCTCAGTATGGGCTGAAGAAAAAGGAGGAGAAGGAGGCAGAGGAGAAGGCAGCGCTGGAGCAGCCATGTGAGGGCAGCCTGACGCGCCCCAAGAAAGCGATCCCTGCGGGCTGCGGGGACGAGGAGGAAGAGGAGGAGGAGAGCATCCTGGACACCGTGCTCAAGTACCTGCCCGGCCCGCTGCAGGATATGTTCAAGAAGTAACAACACCACCGACCCTGCCATGGGGTTCTGGGGCACGGGCGCCCTCCTCTCTCCCTCCCCTCCATCAGTTCCCTTGGCCCCAGGGGGGTCCCTGCATCCCCTCTCCATCTTCTGCCCCTCCCTTGTCCCCTAACCAGACCAAACCATCCCATCCTGTCCAGGCAGGGCCCCCTGACCACGCCGTGCCAAAGGGGAGCGTCCCTGGCCGGACAGGGCGAACCGGGACCAAATGCACTGATGTAACCTGGCAGTGGGCTGGGGGCACCCCACGCCCCACCGGACCCCGGGGCAGCTCCCCGTGCCCTCAGCCCTGCCCTTCTGCCCACACCCTCCCCTCACCCATCTGCCAGGGGGCCCGGGCAGGCCCTCCGTGTGCCCGCCCTTGTCCCCAGCACTGCCATCCCCAGCCCCATCCTGCCCCGGGCCAAGCCCAAAGCACAAAGCCAGGCGCCCTGCCCGCAGCTCCCCCATCCCTGATCCCCGGGCACGGGGGTCCCCCGGGGCTGCCCGGTGTGCCGCAGCATCGGGGGGTTGGAGGGGACCCCCTTCCCGCATCTCTGGCCCCATAGTTAAAGCCATATCAGTTAGACTGCAATACTTCAGCACCGGGAGGAGCAGGCGCCGCGCTCCGCCGACCGTGTATAAAGGCGCGTGCGGGGCAGGGACCCCCCCTGCCTCGTCCCCCTGCCCCGTCCCCACTGTCCCCACCGCTCGCTCGTCCGTGTCTCGGCCCCGCTGGCCCCCGTTCTCGCATTAGTGTCTGTGTGCCAGGGTGCGCCCCGTTGCTCCATGCGTCCTCGTGTCCGCTGCTCACGCCTCAAACCCCAAAGCCCCGCAGTCCCCGGGGCCGCCCGCAGCGCTGAGCCGAGAGCCCCGTGCCCGTGGGTTGCAATAAACCCAGTACGGGGCTGGGGGCTGCAGAGCGTCTCCCGGGCTGCCCCCCCCGGCGCTGGGCACACAGCTCCCATGGGCTAAGCTGCCCGGGTACATCCCAGGAGCTGCTGCTTGCGTCCCAACAGGGGGCACGCCATCGCCCCGGCCCGTCCCTTGCCGTACCGTGCTCCTGTCCTCCCTACCCCCATGCTTCCCCCGCCACAGCCCCCAGCCGCTCAGCCCAGCCCTTCCAGGGAGGCAGAGGGCAGCTCGGGGCTTCGCAGTCATGCTGTGACCATCCTGCTCGAACTAGTCTTTGACAAACTAATAAAATAAAGGGATTTGTACATTGCTCTGGCCTTTTCTCAGCCCTTACTTCCCTGTCACCTTCCCCACCGCTCCATCTCCCCCCAGGGCTGAGACCTGGCCACTCAACGCACTACCGGAGGGCACAGGGTTCATCCTCAGCCTGCATGGCACCCAGAAGCCAGGCCACGGGTGAAGGGAAAATCTCCATAGTTCCCCAGTGCTGTCCTCAGCCCAGCTGCCTCCTGTTCCCCAGCGCCCTCAATGGAGCTGGGACAAGGCAAAAGGGTTCTGCAGCCCATCCTGCAGACCCATGGGTAGGGGGGCCCCTTCCCCATGGCTCTGGGACTTCCCCCATAATAACTGGAGTCACCCACAGGGTGCAACGGCTCTTTTTCCAGACACAGCCTTCTGGGGCTGAGGCTGGAGGTACCTCAATCCCAGTTCCCCCCAAAATAGGGGCAGATGCCAGGGGTACACACCAAGCAAGGGGTGCCTCACACCCCTCAGCCAAGCACAGCCCCTGGCGCTGCAGTCCTGATGCAGCACAGCTCGGAAGGGCTCTGCCTGCAGCCAGCCTCAGCTTCGACTGATTTGCCATCATTTAACAGCAAAAAGCTCAGCTGTTACCCAGGCGGCATCAGCAGCGCAGTCACCTGGAAAAGCCTCTGTCAGAAGGAAATATTAGGCTAAGAAATGATAGAGATCGTGCGGGCAAGGTCTCCATCACAGGCAGGTTGCGCCAGCACCTCCTCTCCAGCGAGTGCCTGCAACGTGACCCAGCGCACGGTGGGGAAGAGCCCCACTCTGCTCCCCTGGGGGCAGGGAGGCACAGGGACAGCTCAGCCTTAGGCCAGCAGCCGTGGGTCAAGCAGGTGTCTTCTGCTGCCACCACGGCCCTGCTCCATTCGTGTGGGTGCTGCTAGCTGGAGCAGGGAGGGCAGGGCTGGGTTATGGGATGGGGACAGTTGTGCGTGACTGTCCCCATCCTCTGAGCAGCATCCCTTCAGAATCTTGTCCCCAGTGTGGGGGCACAGCGCCCTCTGGTGGGGCGACACGAGACGGGGACGAGGCCTCAACACGGACCCCTGCCAGTGGGGCTGACCCACTGCCACACCGTGCTGGCAGTGGAAGCAGCCGCTCAGCACCACGCTCCTTTCCCTGCTCATCTCCTCCTGCTCTCACAGCAGCTCCAGGAACCTTCGTTATGGAAGAGGATTTATCAAAATTATAAAAACAACCACAAATACAAAAAAAATGCCACAGCCCGGGTGCATGCCCCCACACCCTCCCCTTACTGCCCCTCTGATCCTCTGCACAGGAAAGGGACAGGCCATGCTCCAGGGCTGCCCTCATCACCAGGCTGTGGGGGAGGACGGAAGGGACAATCACATAGCTCACTGCTGCTGGGGAGCCTGCCGCTGGAGCTTCCACACTGCTGCCCTAGAGCAGCGTTCTCATCTCAGGAGGCCCCTTCAGCAGTCACATTCCATGATTTTCTTTGGCCGCTTGCCTTTGGAACAGACCTTCCATGCCCCAGGGATGAGGCAGCCCTGAAATGGTGCGGGAGCCCTGCTGGCACCCCCCATCCTCACCAGCACACGAGCTGCTTTTTACAAAAGCTCCTGAGAGCAGCACACGTGGAACTGAGACAAAGGTGATGGCAATGCCAAGCAGGTAAGGAGAGGACCGACATCCTTACCCCGTCCTATGCTAACTAAGCTCTCCTCCATCCCTGAGGGTGGGGAAGTGTCGCGGTCCCTGGTGCCCTGCCCTGCTGCAGTTCCATTAGGAGTCATTGGGGAGCCCGAAGAGCTTGACAGTGCCTGCTTCTCGGCTGCTGTCGTATTTGCCATCTTTGTCGTCACAGGCGAAAGCCAGCAGAGGCTTCTTCGGGTGCCAGGCCACTGTGAAGGTAGGGGACTCGCACTGCACCTCCCAGAGCTTCTCTCCTGCATAGAAAAGGGCCCACATCAGCCTGGAGAGCCTCCTGCTCTCCACTGCAGGCTGACCTGTAGCACAAAGCAGAGCTAAACACCTGCCTCTTCCCTCCCACGCAGGGCAGAGGAGGAACAAATGCTGCTCCAGCGCCTTTTAATCTCCTGGTGACAAGGCATAGACATGACATGCATATCTACAGCAGTCTGATGAGGCAGAGGCTCCCCCTCTTGGTGCTCTGCTGCACACAGCCAAGCTCTTGGTAAGTAAACTGCCTCTTCCAGTGCCCTCCCAGCTAAACCAGCGCATCTCCATCAGATTCCCTCGTTACTGCTCCCCAAAAGCAAACCATTACCTGTCTCCACCTCTGCAATGTCAATGAAGTGATCCTCTGATGCCGATGCCAGCATCTTCCCATCATGGCTAAAGCTCAGTGTTCGCACAGGCCAGTCAAGCCTGCAGCAGTAGAGCAAAGCAGACAGTGAGGGATCCCCCAGACAGTCACTGGGGAGGGGAGCAAACTCCAGGACAGCACTACCTACCTGGAGAAGCACCTCACACACACCAGTTCATCCACATCCCAGAGGCTGACTAAAGCATCAGCACTGCCTGTGGCAAAGTACTTCCCCATGGGGTCAAACTTGATGCAGATGCAGTTTGAAGGATGGGCATTGATGGACTGGATGGGTTTGAGTTCTGGGTAGCTGTGGAGATGAAGAGAGAAGGCAGGAAGCAGTGAGAGAAGCACAGGATCTCTGTGAAAAGAGACCAGGTGTGAGACAAAACAGTGCAGGGTGACATTGTTGGAAACTTTAAGTGTTAAGTGAACAAGGAAAAGCATCACAGTCACATACAGAGAGTCCAGCCCAGGAATGGGGCAACTTCCTTCCAGGCAAGCTTGCTCCCATCGTAGTGACTGGGAATCACTGGGATGTGGGACTCTGGCTCCCCAGAAGCAGCAGAGGGGTTTGCAATCTGCCTCAGCAAGCAGCGATGCACCAGGGCAGCCAGCCTTGGTACCCTACTCACCACAGGCACCCACCTGAGGATGTTGATGCAGCCATTCCCATTAGTGAGGAAGAACATGTTGTTATCGTTGTTCCAGGAGATCTCATTCACCTCAAACTTGAACTGTTCCTCTGCTTTGGAGCGATGCGTCTTTGCGTCAATGAAGGTGACAACATCATCCTTGTTCCCCACTGCAATGGTCTGTCCATCAGGGCTCCAACAGATGTTGATGTTCTCCCCTAGAGGGACAGAAAAGCAGCAGGTCCCATTGCCACACAGCAGTTTGCAAGAGCCACAGCGTATCAAGCAGACAGGAGGCTTTTATTTCTGATTCGAGGCCACGGTGTGCTCCACTAACTCTGAATCACTCCCAGATGGGAAGAACTGCCAGGTCTGCAATTTAACACTGAAACTCTGCACTGAAAATTAAACTGAGAACTGTAGCTTCAAGCCACTAGGACTGCATTGCTAGCCTTTCCATTTTAGACACAGCAACCACCAAGCAAGGTCATATCGAAAGACCCTCTCAACCCAGCAGTATCCAGAAAATCCAACAACCAACAGCACGTGCGTGTGAACGAGGGGAGGCCCAAGGAATGCTACAGATATGTCACCTTACTACTCTACTCTCAACCCCAACTGTTGGAAGACAGAGATTTCTTAGGCCAGAGATGGTAGCTGGGCTGGTCAAACCATTAATGTGAATGGTTGCTTTATGAATCCATGTAAACTTGGACCTCTGCCACGTCTCTCTCTGCAAACACACGTTCCCCAGCCTCCAACCTTCTTGCCCACAGACTCCAGACAAGTTCCCATGGCCCTTTAACAGCCACCAGCACAGCTCAGCAGTGCCTCCAGTCCTGACACCAGCATAAAGCAGCCCTCGTGCTCGCTGTGCTCCTTACACCAGCTGAAGCTGGCTGAGTGCGATACAACACTAGAAGCAGTACGCAAAGACCCCTCAATCACCAGCACCAATGGAAGGGCTGTGTCACCGACCCCCGGGGAGGCAGGGACCCACCTTTGGTGTTGACGGTGGCGATGCACTTGGTGGTGCGGACATCCCAGATGCGGATGGTTTTGTCCCCGGACGCAGTGACAAAGAGGTCGGGGTTGCTGGGATGCCAGCAGAGCTGATCCACGCTGTCACCGTGGCCGCGGTAGTTGTTCTCTTTTACCTGGAGAAAGAAGAGAGCCGTGCCTCCACCCCTGGAGGTGCCCAAGGCCACGGATGGAGCCCCGGGCAGCTCGAACGAGGAGGTGGCGGCCAGCCTACGGCAGGGCTCCGGGGCTTTTCTGGGCCCTTCCAACGCAGCCGTTCCATCACTCAGCGGTGCCGGCTGGCAGTCCTGCCCAGCATCCCGCTCCCATTTCCGTCTCTCCTTCCAGTTTCCTCGCCCGGTCCCAACTCCCAGCTCCCAACTCCCAGCTCCCAACTTCCAGCTCCCAGCCCCACCACACCCGCTCCTCGCCCGGCGCAGCCCGCAGCCCCAAGCGCTGCTCCCGGCCCGCTCCCGCTGCTCACCAGCCGGTCCTTCTCAAGCAGGAAGACGCTCGCGGTTTTATCGAAGGATCCGGACGCGAGGCGGCGGCCGCAGCAGCTCCAGGCCACGGAGTGAACCTTGGCGCCGTGCGCCGGGAACTCGCGGCTGCGCGTGTTGGCGCGGAACAGCTCCTGCATGGCCTGCACGTAGGGCGACAGCGCCATGCCCGCCCCGCCGCGCCGCCACCGCCCGCCCCGCCCCGCCGCCCTGACGCAGCTTCCGCCGCCGCGGCACGGCCCGGCTCGGCCCGCGGAGGGCGCCCTCGGCGGCGATGTCGGACGGCGCCGTCCTCGTCGGCGATTCGGACTCGGAGGGCGGCCGCTCCCCTCCGCCGCCCCCCGCGGTGAGTCTGCGGCCGGGCGCCCCGCTCCCGCACGGAGCGCTGCGGTTCTGCCCTGTCCTCGGGCTTTTGCCGCGCGGAGTGCCGCTCTCCCGCCCTGTCCCTCGGGGCCGCAACCCCCGGCAGACCGGAGGGGGCAGAACGCGGGGCGGGGGGTTGCCGGGCGTCCGTCGGCCGCGGTTCCGCGGCAGTTGTTGCCCGGTAACGAGGGGACGCGCCGAGCAGCGGCCCCGCGGGGCTCCCCCGGAGCGGGCATCGGGGCCGGGCTGCACGCGGCCCTCCCGAGGGAAGGCAGAAGGCCTCGGGCAGGAAAAATGGATTGAAATTGGTTTTCTTGTACGTCTTTACAAAAGTTTCCGCGGTGTCCCAGCTGTGCTGCCGTGCGATGGATGTGAAGGTATTGCTGGGCCCAGGGGAGGCTGGGGGAGCTGAGGAGAGCAGAGAAGAGCACGGGCCGGGCTGTCAGCGGGGCACAGGGCTGCCCCAGCCCCGTGGCCGAGGCTCCTGCTTTACTCTGAGTGTTCACCGGGCTGCTGTCCTGCGTGAGCAGGGGAGGACTGAGGCACCCAGCCACTATCCTTGCTCACACCACTGACCCTTTCGTCCCCACAGGAGATCATCGATCTCACCCAGGAGGACACAAACTCAGAGCCGTTGCCATGGAACTACATCCCCATCATTGACCTGACGAAGGAGGACACCTGCAGTCCTCCCCCTGCTGCAGACTGTACTGTCCAGGACCAGGTGTCTGCTTCCCCCATCGTACACACGTCCCATCCCCAGCTTTGCTTCAGCACAAAGCAAGAAGTGGAGACGAGCCCAGAGCTGATCCCTGTAGCACCCTTACATGGCTATCCCACACAGCCCAGTACTGCCACAGGCACAGCAGTAAAAGTGGAGAACAAGAGCAGCTTCTCTCCTGTCTCCAGCCACCGCAGCTCCTTCTGCAGCCTGGAACCAAGCTTCAGCACCACCACATATAACACTGACTCGAGCTCCCTGGCCATCATGCAGCTGGACCAAGTGCTGTTCTCACCATCCCCCTTCATCTTGGACAGCAATGGCAGCAAACATGGCATAGAGGAGACTCCCCCTACTTTCGAGCCAAGGAAGCTCCCCCCAAGACTGAGCCCTGCTCCAGCCAGCATCACTAAGAGCCCACGAAGGACCAACGGGACTTTTCTGGAAGCAGGTGGCTCACAAGAAGCAATCCAACAAGTGACCTCAGGCAGGACTAAAGCTGACAGCATGGTCTGGCTAAACAAACTGCGCTATTTCAGGAGGAGCGGAGTCCAGCACCTCTTCTTTTATGGTGCAGCATCTGACAGGGAAGCACCACAGGTAAATGGGTTCAGAGCAACTCCTGCCCAGCCCAGTCCATTCAGAGCAGTTCTTGTGGCAGAGGATGGAGCACGGGATGCCCCTGCTCCACTTCCCCTTTCAGGGGAAGCTTTGCCAGGCCATTGGGATCTCTGGTTATTGCAGTTCTCTTAATGGTGGGCCTCAAATCACAGCTAGGTTCCTCTGTACCACGGGGAGCTGGCTTTCACCTGTTGCCCGTTGTCTTGCACACAGCAGAAACCCAAGCTCATCCCCAGCAGTAAGATGAGCATGGTACGCACCACCATGGAGGAGAACTTCTTGGAGGGAACCTTGCATTTTCTGAGTGACTTCATCTCCTGCCAGCACTGCCCTCCCAAAGAGATCGTCTCCCATCTGCTCAGACAGATCCTGTTGAACTCTCAGCAGGAGGAGGTCCTCCAGAACACCTACACATTGCTGATGAAAATCCAAATGTACGTGTTCCCTTTGCCACCATGCCCTGGGGCTGGCTAGGTGCCCAGTATAAGGGTCATCCTGTGTAGTTCTCACCAGAGAACAGAGAGTAAGTGTCCCTGTAATGCATGATGGTCCTCTAGCCTGCAGTACGGGCTAGAACAGCTCTCTGCTGCCTCTGCTGTGCTGCAATCAGCAGAATGTGACATGAGGCCACAGGTGTGCCAGTGCTGTTCATAGAGTACAGCCCATCAGGTGCGACACGGGAGGAGAAAGGAAGAAGGCAGAGCTGAAAACGGGACAGCAGCAAGCAGACACGGGAGGCAGAAACGGGAGGTTTGGGGTGCAGGCTGCCTGACCTCAAGGCAGCCAGTGTGGCAGCTCAGCACAAATAGATGGTGCTGTTCTTGCAGGCTCCATCCAGCCAACACCACCACAGTAGGATGGGACTGGACGCTGCTGAAATACACCATGGAGAGCCAGGTACTCAGCACTGCATGTGTCACATTAGGCAGGGATCACCCAGTACCTGGTGCTTGCCCCATAGCATCACCTGGCCTTGCTCTGCTGCACAACAGCTCAGTCTGATGTGCAGTTCTATTGCAGCTGAAGGCAGCAAGTGTTTTTATCCATGGTACTCCTTAACATGCTGTACAACTGCAGGCAGGTTGACGAATCTGAAGAAACCACAGCAGCAGACAAAAGCATTTTGAACTGGAGCAATACATGAGAAGCCCAAGTCAAACAGCCCCAGCTGACGCCCTGGGGCATTGCTGAAGCCATGCAGCCCCACTTAAAGAACAGATGTGCTATTCCTCAGTCACATACATCACCCCATTCCCAAAAAGCCACATTCCCTGGTGTTCTTTGCCCTGCAGCTCCATGAGGCTCACAACATCTCTATCTGCCCTCAGGAGAAGCTCCCTGGACGACTCCTCTTCCTACAATATGTGGTGCAGACCTTGGAGGATGACTTCCATCAAAACGTGAGGCTGCTGCAGAAATCAATAAGCAAGAAAGTGCTTTCCTGTGATACATGCTTCAACAATGTCAAGTAAGGGACGCGTCCTCCTCTCCTGTACTCTAATTAGCTGCAGAGGCAGGAGCTTATGGAATGTTTGTTGAGACTCAAGTCCAGACTTTTCAAGAAACAAGCTTCAAAAAGTGTAGGTAGGGGCTAGCTATAAAGAAAATGAGCATGCTTATGACCATAAACAATCACAAACAATACAAGGGCATTATCAGTCACAAGCATACTTTTTTTTAAAAAAAGGCTGTCCAATCAAGACATATCCTTCTTCCTCTGTGTCTTTCTCCAAGCTCTAAGTGGAGCTGGAGGTCAGAACACAGCAAAGCCAGGCCCATCTAACATTCCTGTGTCTGTCCCAGGGAGGTGGTTGAATGGTTGGTTGCAATAGTGACAGGAGCCAGATTCTTCCAGCTGCAGGAGCAGACACAAGAAGTGACACGCTCATCAGCAGGAGCTGAACATCACTCACCTGCAGCACAGCCAGCCAGCACTGACCAAGCACAGCTGACTCCACCAACATTCTTCGCCCAGAAGTAAGTCCCACAAATCCTGGCTCCCTGCTGATGATAATATGGGGTTCAAGTCAGAGAAGGAAGTCCATCCTCTGGCTCTATCTTATCAAGGAAGAGAGGTTGTACCTGTGTTCAGCTTTCCTGGCATTTTCCTCTAGGGCAAGTAAAGACTTGGGGATCAAGAGACTTCCTTGCCTGGCAGGAAGCTGGTTCACTGAGTGCTTTCCTCTTAAATGAGGCCAGAGCTCTCAGCCCATAGCCCAGGCTGCCCCACTAATGCTCAGTACACCCACTGTGACCTCCCTAATGTCCATGTGGGAAATGGCTCTGCTTCCAAGAGCATCAGATTTAACGTACTCTAAGAGACAACACAGGGCTTTGTAGGAAGCAAACCAAATGTAACCTGCTGCATTCCTTGATGATCCTAAGGCACGAGGCTGAACTAGCCACCTCCAGTGTTTAACTGTGCAAACCAATGGGTATTCGTTCACACTGTTGACTCTTTTTCTAACCTAGGACAATGCTCCTCCTCCAGCGGATGCTGTCCTTTGCAGTGGAAGTGGACAGATCTCCCAACTGCAGCTCCTGCAAGATCGCAGATCTAATGTTCCCATTTTTACTGAATATTCCCACAAGGAGCCAAAGGTGAGCAATGTGCAAAGCAGCATCTCCTTTCTGGGCAGTAGTCTTACTCCCTATTTCTGGGTTCATTAAGAAGTATGGAGCATAGAAAGACAGACTTGCTTTTGATCCAGCCAGCATGAACACAGCTGTAGGACTGAGAGATCCCATCAGTATTACCAGCTGATCCCCAGGCACTATCCCAGGCCAGTGTGATGCTGAGAAAACCGGTTCTCTCACCATAGAACTACAAGGAGGACTAAAAAGCAGTAATCCACATCAGCACAGTCAAGTACTAGCAGACACATCACCGATTCCCAGGGGCCAATGAGAAATACAGAAATACTCAAAATACACTTCCTACAGCACTACCTGGATGTGCTTTTGTTTGCATTGGTAAGAAGCATAGTATTTAAAGACAACACACGGGGCCTGACTGGCTCTAACAGACATGAGACCACTAGGCCCCCAACTGTTCCAAACTCATGTTTGCCAATCCCAGCAAGCAGCCTGTTCAGATATTTTTAGCAAAACTCACTCTGAGCACACACCAGTCTAAACAAGTCCAACTCTAACCAAGCTGTCACTCATTGCAGGACAGTTCTTGTAGTTCACTGGCAGCTAATCCCACTTCACATTTGCTTGGCTATGCTCCCTGTGAGTCAGCAGGAATGGATAATTTCTGCATAGGATGCTGGGCAGGGTCAGGTGAAACAGCTAAGCTTGTTTCACAGACCACACCAACCTCAGTTTGCAGCAGGTCAGATCTAAGGACTGGAAACATGCCCATAAGTCGAGTTGCATAACAAAGCTTTCTGTCATATTGGTGGGTTTGCTTTAACTGTACAGCAAGGCAGACACTTCTGTCACCCACCCCTGACCAGATCAGCATCAGCAGGAGACGAGGAATACACTGAAGTAGTTGTTGCAGTAGTTGTTGACAGGCTGTGCTGTCTCCACCAGAGTAAATATTTGTCTTGCAGGGAAGCCCTCTTAAACACCATGGAGAGCAACCTGCTGCGCTGCAAACTGCTAGAGATGATGTTCCAGCACAGTTGTGATGTGCCCACAAGCTTGCCCTTGTCTCTGTCCAAGATCCTCTACTTTCTAGGCCACTCCTCTGTGCTGCTGCAATACCAGGTAACCAGCCATCCTTCCCCCTTCTGTGGCATCTCCTGAGAAAACCACTCATAAAACCAAATACCATCTATTGCCATAGGATGAAGTAGCTACGTGGCAAAAATGGGATGAGCTGCTGCAGTACTTGAGCTTGCTGCTGCTGAGTTACCAAAATGTAATAGCAGGTAAGTAGCCTGATCTGGTCTTAATAAACAGAACAGTCCAAGGAATACTTCTTCATCTCATCGCTCTTGAGCTCACAGCCACAGTCTTAGAAAGATAATGTGCTTCCATTCTTGCTGGTAACTATTCTCTGCATTCAGAGCAAAGAAATGATAATGCATCATGCAGAGCACACAACACATTTAGCTGCTGAGAAATAGCCTACATCCTACAGCATCAACCCCAGCTCTGCAAAGCTGGCTGCAGAGTACAACTGAGCTGCACACACACTGGTTTAGAACAGGGTAGGGCAAGTAAAAAATATTTAAGCATTCCTAAAAGTCTCTTGCCAACTTCTTCTGCTTTACCAGGGTTAAGGCTCTCATAGATAAATGCACATTTGGAGCATTAAGCCCAATGAATTCTTCCAGGGTCCACTGGTCCAGTCTGGTACTAACACTGGAAGAGAGGAGCTATGTAGCCCTGCTCCCTCAAGGTTTTGCAGACATTGTGTGCAGACTGAGCAGGAGAAATCAGTGCAAAGCTGAAGTATCAAGGATAGCCACGAAAGACTTTGCACAGTTCCCTGCTGTTCTTCACCACAGCACAGTGCTGCCTAAGGGATTCTGCAGTCTGACCCTTAACAGGTCAGACAACCCGTTGTGTTACCTCCCCCAACAGCATTTCCTCTTGCAGAGCACCTACGGAGCTCACTCAGTGAGCGGGTGGACTTGATCATTAAGAAAGCCAAGCCCAAGCTCCAAGATGATGATGACATCAGCCAGCTGGACATCCACCTGAAGGTAAAGGACTTTCTTAGACGAATGCAGCAGATCCTGGAGGAACCCTTCCCTGTGCAGCTCAAGGAGAAAGTGAGCATGCTCAAAAAACTGTTTCTCACTGTCGCTGCTACCTGATGGAGCCAACCACTGTAGCAGGAAGGAAAGCTATGAATTCAGAGTCCTGTCTCATACTGCAGATTCCCATGTCATCTGTCCTGTTGTACGTTTGGGAAAAAAAATATCTGGTTTCTAAGTCTCAGAATTTCCTTTCAAACTTGTCTCATCCTACAGTTTTATGAAGTACTTTGTATATCTTTGAAAAATAAATTACTTCTGTATTTATTGGCTCTTCCATCCTGGTGTCCTGTTTAAAAGACACAAAGCTCTGCTGCTGTACCTTGGAATGGCATTAGACTAAAGCAGCTATGAAGTGATGGTAGTTTGCACAGCAAGCACGATGCCAAGCTATTTGTTCAGTGCTCAGGAAAAGTTGACAGTCTTCTCAAAAACATGGGTGTGGGATACAGAGAGAAGAGTCTCAGTGCCAAGATCTCACACCTGTCAGTCCTCCAGGAATGAGCCTTTCTGTTGCAAATCAAATACATCTACGTGACTTCAAGCAAGGTACCTCAGCCATGTCAAGAGATGGGACTGGACAAGCAGCACCCATTAGAAGGGCTGCACATCTTCTAGAATGCTCTGAAGTATCTGCAGTGCAGTCAAGTACATACAGCCAAGAAGAGCACTGAATGCAAATCCAATGCCACCAACTGAAGTATGAGCCAGCTGAGCTCAGAGAGCAGTTGGTACTTTTACAGAAGGTCCCGAGTTCATCAGAAACAGACGTTGATCTCCCTGCAAATGAGAGTAGGACTTCCATATCTGCCCATCACCCTTTGATCTGCCCCTGTGCTTGGCAAACCCTGGCAGCTCGGCCATTTTGCAGTGCATGCTCCAGAGAGCAGGATTAAGAGCCTTAAGAGAGCAGAGTGCAGGAGAACAGAGCTGCAGCGATGGCCAGGAATGCAGTAGTCCTGAAAGGAGCATTGAATGCACTGTAGATCTGGAACTGGCTATGCAGCCATGCACCTAGCAGAAGTCTGGTCTCAGCCTAAAACTTCACAAGTTAGAGCCAGCCATGACCCTTGGCTCTTTAGGAAGCCTCTCTCCAAACACCAGGTGTGCAATGGGTGATCTGTTCTACATCTCCCTTTAATCCAGAGGTATGCCATCCAGAGAGAGGTGAAGTTGTGTTTGAAGTAACAGGCCAGAAGAATTTCCAACAGTGCAAACACCAAACGTTCCTTGCCCCAGGAAGCTGTTTCTCCTGCTTGATGTACTCAGTTTTGATGTATTTTTCTTATATTCCACTAGAAAAGATTTCTGCCATCAGGCTAGTATAGAAGTTGCTTTCCAGAAGGACCAGTTACAGATACTTCTTTCTGATACGCTGATGAGATCCAGGACAAAAATTCAAGCAAAGAAGAATATCACACAAAGAACAGCCTTTTGCAACTAAACAACGAGATCAGTCTGCACAACTAAGACCTACAGCAGTAGACAAGACAAGACTATCCATGTGTTCAAAGTAGTATTGCTCTTTCAGCTCTGCAAACATTCAAAGAAAAACATGACATCGGTATTGAGCCCAGTCACCTCCAGTCCAGAAGAGATGTATGCTGTAAGTGCCACAGCAGCACCCAAACCAAACAAAGGCAAAGGAAATGGACACCACCAAGAGCTGGGTAACTCCAGGCAAGTACAAACAACACAATCATCTGAATAGCTCAAGAAATACTAAGGTTTCATGCTGTTTCATCAGCAAAAAAGCCAAAAACAGGACTGAATCTGGCCTTAAACTTAGTCCCCCAGTCACAAAGGAGATTTACACAGTAAGTACTTTACCCCAGTGCATGTTACTACAGCCATACAGACCCCACATTCATAGGCCAGTAGCAAGCAGCCTGGTAGATACTGCATAGCCTGATTTCGTCCATACATGCATTACCAATGCTAATAAACAAAGACCTCATTTCACAAGGATTTTATTTTCTTGTAATAAACAAAAAAAAAAAAAATCATACACATTAAAGACATGACACAGACAATAAATTAACGTCAAATAAGAGATTGATTCCCAAGGTGCAAGTGACTGGTGGCAATTACTGCTCAGTTGAGTGGGAGATTTTCAATATCTGGCAGTGTTGTTGAAGCTTACGATGAAGCAGAGCCACAAAATACAGTTCTTCAGAGGGTACAGCAGATGGCCAAGTGAGCCAATCCTGCCTCACCCTCATGGATGGATGGCTGGAGCAGGCAGACACTGCAGAGCACAGCTGTTACCTTAAGTCAACTCTGTGAGAAGTCCTCGTAACAGAAGAGCTTCAAATGACGGTGCCACTCTCCCCACTACAGAAAGCCTGCTTCTGGCTGAGGGCACTCTGCAACACAATCATGATGTCAAGAAAGAGGATGTCTGGTTGCCACAGGACAGGTAACGATCACACAGCAACGCTGCCTACAGTGCACAAGGGGACTGGATGGTAGCTAGGAGGTCCTCCCATTATTCATGAAAGTGTTAACTGTCTGTACTCCTGAGTGAAGGAATTCTTCATATTCCACTTTGCCTTCTGCCAGCCCTGCAAAATCTATTTAATGCTGATGAAACAAAACAAAAAAATGGCTGCATTTGAGAAGTGCCACTGATGTCTAATACACTTCTATACGTGGTTCACACAAGATGCTAGAACAAAAACAATCAAGGCAGAGTGCCACAACTACTGTATGTCTGTTGTCTAGGACAGGCCAGGACAGCATTGTTTTACACACAGGAAGGATCATATGGCTCAAGCCACACCAGCTCTGGTCATTCCCACCATTTTTAGAGGAACCTGAAGACTTGGAAGAGAAACAATTCCTCCTTATTACTGTCAGGTCCCGTTAGATTCTGCTCCCTGCCTTTCTAACAAGAGCATCTTAGAGCAGACAGTGCTTCTGAAATTAAACCAGGAACAAGTACTATGTGAACTATGAGGTGACAACAGAAGTGAGCTGCACATTTAAAGCAGACCTATCACGTGGCCAGAGTAGCTTTCCTCCTGGCATTTAGTGGTCCAGTTTTCGGTCCTTGCTTGTTTTCACCATTTTCTGTTGGTGTTCTGTAAACAACAGACAGAACCATGGTCCTCTTGAGGGTACTTCAGCATTGAGCATGACAAGACAGACTACAGGCAGACAAGCCAGCCTACTGCACACTACATGCAGTCCTCTCCCACAGAAATCAGTTCCAGGTTTTACTGCAGCACAGTGACTGGGAAGCACGTCTCCTAGTGCTGCAGAGCACATAGAACTAGTGTAGTACAGCAGAGAAGATGATTTACATTGGTTTAGTATGAGTGCAAGTGTTTTTCCAAGACCAATTCAGGCCTGAATTCAGGACAGTCACAGTTGTTTCCTTTTCTGAGATGGAGAGCTGGAAAGGAGATATTCCTATTTTACTGCAGCACAATGGGTCAGGAAAGCAGAGCTTAAGATACCCTGTAGCCCACTGAAGACACCAGAACCACTCTTCCTAGAATCCAGTTGGAGTGAGCACATTCAGATCCCGAGGTTTGATATTATGGGAATGTGAAGATTGTTTCCTCCCTTCTGTGACTGGAATGTCCATTTTGGGTGGCTTGAAGGTGACTGGATCCTCTGTCATTCTAGTAGCCTGAGCACGCATCAGCTCCATTGGGGATGGCTTCTGAGCACCCTTATAAGATTGGATGGTAAAGCCTCCTGATGAAAAAAAATCCCAATTAAAAGCTACAAAAACTAGCTGTGTCATTTTTCTACTCCCACAAGTACAGAGCATTGTACCACTGACAGCCAGATCTGCTGGAAGCCTACACAGTGCCAACCAGCCTCATGTCATCTAAAAGTTAGTCCACATCAAGGAGTGACACTTCCAGTTCTGGTTCCACCAAGCAGCCAAGAAAGCAGAAGAGCAAAAAAGCTGTCACCTTCACACTCTGCTTTTGGCACAGGTCCTGATATGAACAGCACACATTCCCAAGGTGAAGAGAAATAGCTGGCAGTTTTGCTCTTTAACAATTCTCCCCTAGCTCTTGCAGGGCAGACTTCAGAGGACATACCTGGATCATTGGTGGACTTCTGGATGGCTTTGGGTCCAAAAAAACTCCACCTTTCAGATGGCAACCTGTCCCCACCAGCTTCCATGGCAATAAAGTCTGGGGCAGTGATAGAAGCGGAGGATCCCTGACTAAACCAACCCCTAGAGGAACAAAAAAATCACTGACATATAAAGAGAATCAATACTTCAGGTGGCATCAGTGCCCCAGGAAACGTATATGTAGTTACCAGGAGCATGTTAAATAGATTTGCTACCAAGCAGGATGAAGATAGGCATGTTTAAGTTCCGTAACCTTTCAATACATTCAGTGATAATACAAACATACAGCAATTCCATGGATTTCACCCCTTAGACAGTCCCTCATCCCCACCTCAACAACCTGCAGGAAAGCAGAGGAAGTGATCTGACAGAAACAGCATACCTGCTTTTATGCTTGGGAGAGGAGTGGGGAGTACTGCTTGGAGTGGACTGAGCAGAAGATGTTTGTTTGTCATCTTTTGTCATTTCGCCACTCTGCATTTTTAGTTTCTGTTAGGAAAGGCAAGAGAAGCACAAGCAACAGATCTTAAGTACAAGGCATAAGGAACAAAGGTAGTTTTACTGTCAAAACTGAAATTAACTCACCTCAAGCTACACACAGTATTACAGTACTTGCACATACACGTTAAGCTTCCTTCCAAGTCACATACAAGCATTTCAGAAGTCCACTATGCTCAAGACATACTTCAAGCTACAGTAAGATAACATAACTCACTCTCCAGCTTAGAGTCTTATCAACAGCAGCACATTGCTTCAACACCAGCATTCACAGGAAGGTGCCTACATTGCAGCAGAGCTAGCTTACCAGGCACAGAACTGCTGGCTGCAGGGTGACAAGTCTCAGTGTCACAGCAGCCACTTGTCTAGAGCAAGAGCTTTCAGTCCCCTAAGCTCTGCAATGAAGGGGAGACCAGCCCTTCTATAGAAATCTAGGAGAAGGAGACCCTGAGAAGTGACCCACAAAAGAAGATGAAAGCCCTGCTCTTAGAACACCAAGTTGAGCTGCATTTAAAAAGCACGTTCAGTAAAAAAATAATCATGAGAGGGGTGCACATGAGCCAGGCTATTGCGACTCATGCAGATGGTACAAACTGAACCTCAGAGAAGTCACTTGAAGGGCAGTTATATTTCAAACACTGACGACACAGGCACCTTCTCTGAACATTTCCTGCAGCCATCCAGGCCTCGCTAACGCAATTCACTGTTATTCAAACTTTGACCTTGCAGGAGAACACTTGGATGGCTCACTGCCGAACTGCAACTGCATGATTCCTGTGGGTAACTGAGCTCACCAGAAACACAGTAATCGAGCACCTCCATCTTATTTCCAGTTAGAAGCAATTTCAATTTCATTTTCCAGTGTCCACACTAGAAATGCAAGGTTTACAAGTGCTCCACTTCTGGCTTGTTTCAAGAAACAGGCAACCTACACAGAACAGCACTTGTTTTGAAACTTTTCAATGGCACTGCAAAATTAGTTCAGCCTGAAGTCAAATAGAATTTCAGACCTCCAACATCACTGTCCAAGCACACAGGAACTCCTGGATTCATTACAAGAGTCAAACGAGGCTTGGCGTCACTCAAGCACCAGTGAACAGAGCTTTAAATTCAGATCCTTCACTGCTTAACCACTACAAACATGTGATGAAGTACTTATGTACTTTGCATCTTAAACACTGGAGGAAAGTAGCAGAGGAAGAGATGAAGGTAGTTCTAGACTAAGAAGATAAGCTTCAACCTGGAAGCTATGAATAGGACCTTTAAAATTCTCAAAACAAGCACATTAAGTTTAGATGTCAAAGGTCTTCTCTGCCCTGCCCACACATTAGTGGTGCTCAGCACAGTAAGATCTGGGAGTGCTTCACACATTTAACAAACAGCTATGCTCTAAATTACATTTGCATAGAAGAAAAATGCTCAGGATAACTTCAATTTCTCTTTCTGTTAAAAAGACCACTTCTAGTTCTTAAACAGAATCATATTAGAGACCGGTGCTTGATGTCAAAACCTGCCCTCAAAGCCCAGAAGGCATTTCTGTAAGCTATCCCTAGAGAGACAACACTAAGACAAAACAGTTCACTGAAGTACTGCAGGGCACCATTAAAAGGTACAGCAAGAAACTGGATTCTGTACAGAGATGCCACCAACTGGAAACCAGTGATAATCTGATGTTACTGTGGAATTCTGCAGTTTCCAGAAAAGCTCCAAAACTACAAAGGCTAATGCTAACTTCAAGATTTCAGAGGTTAATCTCCCTATACAATAAACTCAAAGCTTCCAGAGTAAGCAATTGAAGCACAACTCTAGCAGCACACTCCAAAAGCGACGTCACAGACAAGCGCTGGGCTACACAACCTGCAGGAACAGCCAAAGCAAAACAAGTCTTACGTGCACCGCCTCAGCCACTCGGTGGTACTTCGTCTCCTCTGCAGTGAGGCCTTTGTGGGGGGTGTAGCCAGCATCTCTCAACCCTGCCTGCTGCTCAAAGCGCTGGATGCTCTCCTGAGTCTGCTCTGCAACCAACAAGAGCACATGTTTGCAGACAAGAACCCCGCTGACAGTTGTAGCAAACAAAAACAACTGAAGTGACCAAGAGGCAGACATTTCATCATTTGTATCTGTGTATCACAGAACCACCGAGCTTGGAAAAGACCTTCAAGACCGTCCAGTCCAACCATCCACCTACCAGTTCTATCCAGAGTACACTGGAAAATTATCCTGAGGCACAGGGCTAAGTGACTCAGATAAACAGTGATCTGTCCCAAATCAGAGGATGTATTGCAAAATGCATCATCAGTAATTACACTCACCTTCTCCAACAAGCTGCACCACTGCTAATTACAGCATCCTAAATTCAGGAGACCCCAATAAGAATATTCTAAGCACCCAAAAATATTTTAAGTACCCTCCTAGATTTTGGGGTTTTTTTCCCCAAAGAAAAAAGCCACATCTTCTGAAATACTGCCCGCACTGATCTGACACAGACTTGGAGAACAGGGGGTAAAGATTCCCACAGCAGTTCTGCACGAGGTGAAACAAGCTACTTCAGCCAAGCACGGTCAGCAGCCAGCATGCTGACACAGCTTCAGCTCTTGAAAAATGAGCACTGTTTTTGCTATCAGCATTGGAAATTTACTCACTAGGAGATCTAAAAACAAAGTTGCTGGAAAAAGCTTGAAGTCTTCTTTAAAAGAAAAGAGTTCCACGTTAAAGTTACTTGCAGGGATAGTACATTGTGTATGAGAAATCTAGAGGCTATTTGCCTATTTATTTACAGTTCATTAACAGCTTGGAGTTCCTAACTTCTTACTGCACAGGAATATTTTTAGGCTATTATGCTTTTACCTAGGTTAGCTCTGTGCACAGGGCAATACGTGATTAATTCCCCTTGTTGCAAAAGAGACTGTGCTCTCTGTAAACACGACTGACCCAGTTAGATTTTAAACCTTCATGATTTACAAGGTTTGTTTGTAAAGCGTTACTGTTAGCAAGACACCTGCTGCTATCACCAGAAATGCCACAGAGTGCTCCATTAGCTCAGTATGTCAACTGTCCACACCTCTTCAGTTAGTTGCAGAGCTCTACCCATCCCCTGAAAAGAGCAAGTTAATAAGCAAACATACAGTAGCAGCAGCACCAGGCTGCAGCACAGTGTGGTGTGGACTGCAGCACCCTATCAGCACTGAACATTCCCTACACTCCCCCTCATCACACAGCTTACAGCACCTGGCAAGACAGAGGCTGTAAACAGGGCCTATTCTTTAACTTCTTGCTTCCTGCTAGAGCATCCTCTACAAACCTCCCACACCTTAAGATCAGAGCAGTAAGAATCCACAAAGCACCCAGGAGCTCTGGCAGTTACCTCGAGGCACTGACAGACCATTCATGTGCCCACACCCCATTAATCACCACGGTACAGAACAGCGAGCTCTTACTTGTAATGAGAGAGTTCATGATGATATGAGTGGCCTTGGCCTTCACCACAGGTACCTTATTCACACTTTCGGTGGAAGATGAAGGAGTTATGACAGGTGCATTCATGTTAGCATCCCCTTCTTCAATCTGTGCAGAAGAAGCAGGGCGTTTTAGATCAGGAACTATCACAGCTCTTTGTCATGATGCATCTCTAAGTGCTTGAACAAAACACCAGGGAGAACTGCTAGCCTTTATCCTACAGAAAAAGTCCACATGCTGTTCTAGCCTTAGCCCAGGAACACTTAAGGCCTGAATATTATTCTTAGCAGCAAACAAGTGATTGCAACCCAACATGTAAGAACACACTGAGCTCAGAGCCAGCAATGTGCTACATTTAGTACAAAGCAGTTCAACAGAAAAGAAACTAGAACATATCTATTTCCATCTGCATAACTGCAAATTGGACTGCAAGGTCAGCGGGGCAAGAGCACTGTTCACAGACAGTGCAGAAGCACCTGTATGTACACAGCAGTCACACACTGCTGTCTGATGGTTAGCTTTTATTTTCTCCTCATTTCTTACTCTTTCAGTTTCTTACTGAAAGGAACCAAAGCTGCACTGCTGACAGTGAGATCCCAGCAATGAAGCAGACAGTGAATGCCAGAAAACAAGGAGCCTGCTGGCACAGACTGCCTCCTCCTAACATAGGGGCTGCTGTTCCCTGACCACAGCACTTGATTTTTGTGCCAAACCACAGCTCCTGGGCTTCTTCCACAAGAAAGACAGTAAAACAAAGCGTAAAGTAGAGGTTAAGCTCAAAGGAATGCAAGGTTATTCCGCTTCTGCTCAAGCACATTCCAAATCTTCTAAACGTAAGAGCTAGCCCTGCACTCGAAGCATCCCCAAAGTCATTTGCGCTGGTTAAATTACATTCAGCTGGAGCCCAAAGCATGCTTCGGTCACAAGTTCCCCCGCTGGCCAGAGGCCCCTCGAACACACGGCCGCCCAGACGGAGCGCGGAGCCGCTCCCAGCCCACAGCCGTGCCGAGCAGCAGCGGCCGGGCAGCGCGTACCTTGGCGAGCTCCTGGTACTTGCGCTCGGGGATGACGGGCTGCTTCCACAGCACGTTGGCGCACAAGTCGGCGGGCGGCGGCGTCATGGGCGCCGTGTCCTCCAGGGCGTCGTCGTAGCTGAAGGCCCTCCGCGGCACGCCCAGCGGCAACGACATCCTGCCGGGCAGCGCCCCGCCGCGCCGCTCCAGCGCTGCGAACAGAGAGGCCGGCAGCGCTCAGCTCGGCGCCCGAGCCCGACCCGGGCCGCCGCGCAGCGCGGAGAGGGCCTTACCGGGGGCGTCCGGTTGCCGGGCGCTCATGGCGGCGCTGCGGTCCGCGGCGAGGCGAGACCGGGGGGATCAGCGGGACTGGCGGGCCGGCGCGGCGGGAGGCGCGGGGCGGAGCGGTGGCGCCATGTCACGGCACGGGAACGCACGACCACCGTCTCCCGAGGTGATACGTGAGTAGGCCCGCCCCCTCGCGGGAGAGCCTTTATAGGCGGCCGGTCTCGCGAGATTCGGCTGCGTGCGCGGAGCATGCCGGGAGATGTAGTCGGGAACGGGGTGGGACTGAGGGGACGAGGAGCATCGGCTCTGCGCAGCGCAGCCAGTCATAGAATGATCCAGCTTCAAGCCTCCTGCTATGTGCAGGGTTGCCAACCACCAGACCAGGCTGCCCAGATCCACATCCAGCCTGGCCTTGAACGCCTCCAGGGATGGAGCATCCACAGCCTCCTAGGCAACCTGACCTCGCATTCGAGGCTGCGTGGCCTGGGGCAGCCCCAGCTGGGTGTAAAGAGTTATAGGCGTGTCCTGCCGCGGGCATCGTGGCCACCACAGCCCCGTCCTCCACCACTATACGAGCCCTGCCCGTTCCACTTAGCACCACTGGGGAGGCTCCAGACCCCACTGCCTGCCTCCCTCTTCCATAGAATCACAGAATTGCTGGGCTGGAGGGGACCTCAAAACCCACCTGGCCTCAACCCTGCCGAGTGCTGGCTGCCCTCCACCGGATCAGGCTCTGCAGGGCCCCATCCCACCTGGCCCTGAGCACCTCCAGCTGCTCCAGTAGCGAATTTCTTCCTAAAGTCTCACCTAAGCCTCTTTTAGTTTAATGCCATTCCCTCTTGCCCTACTACACCATGTAAAAAAGTCAGTTCCTCCTCCCCTCCTGCTTATAAGCTCCGTTCAAGGACCTACCAACCCTCCCCCTTCCTCTCTCCCTTTCTCTCCACCCCCCGCGGTCGGAGCGGCCCCTTTAAGCGCGGCGCTGACGCCGGGGGCGGGCACATCTGGCCATACATCTGGCTGCCTCGCACGCTGCCAGTGCCGGTACCGGTACCGCATGGCTCCGACCGGCGTCCTGCGCAACCTGACGCTGGTCCTGGGAGCCGCCGTGGTGGTGCTGGGCTCTCTGCTCTTCATCGCCTGGAAACTCTACTTCCGCGGCACCGAGCCCGCGGGCACCTGGGACAGCTGGGAGCTGCGGGAGCTGCAGGAGCGAGACCCGGCTGGTAGCACGGTAAGGGGATCCAACCCGCCGCCTCTCAGCCCGGGGGCACAGCGGCGGGGCTGTCCTTCGCTGGGATCCCCATGGGGATGGGGAAGGGCACGGGGCAGGGGTTCATTCCCCGTGGTGCTGAAGCTGCTAGATCTGAAGTCCCCGCCCAGAGCCCACTTAGTTGGAGAAGGGGGCTTGGGGTAGGGGTATCAATGGGACCCCCCCAAGCCCTTCCTGTGTAGCAAGGGGGCTCGGTGGCCAGAACCCCCCGGTTTGGGAATAGATGCGTGGGATCTGGGGGCCGGTGGGACCCTTTGCTTCAGCCCGACTCCCAAGCAGCCTCACTCTGTCCTGCTGCTTGCAGGCGGTGTGGAAGCAGGTGCTGGTGCTGGGGCTGGACGGCGCAGGGAAGAGCAGCGTCCTGCACTACATCTGCAGCCAGAAGGCCAGGACACGCATCCCACCCACACTGGGCTTCAATTCTGCCCAGCTGCGCGTCGGGGGGCTGGAGATGGACCTGCTGGAGGGTAAGGCAGGCCCCTCTTTCCCCGTGGGGACGCAGCATTCCCCCACACTGGCACTGACGCTGCCCATCTCCCACAGTGGGTGGCAGCTACAACCTGCGGGCGTATTGGCCGCTCTACCTGGGCGATGCCCACGTGCTGGTGTTCGTGGTGGACTCGGTGGACAGGTCACGCCTGCTGACCGCACGCCAGGAGCTGCACACACTGCTGGCTGAGGAGCCCCGGCTGCCGCTGGTTGTGCTGGCCAACAAACAGGTGGGTGCCTCCCAGCGCTGACTGCAGCCAAACCAACCCTCCCGAGGGCCTCAAGGGCAAATCCTTATGACCCAAATCCCTCGGCTTTTGCAAAACCTGCACTCTCAGTGCCCACATCCTCCAGACATTATCACAAGTGTGGGCGCTGCTCCTCTTGCCCCAGCAAAGAAGTTTCAGGAGTGCAGCACGCAGAAACTCAAAGGGGAAATCCATTGCCCAGGCAGACGGCCAAGCGCATGCCTGCTGCTGTTTCCCATTCGGTTCCGCTGCAAGAGCAAGCAATCCCTGCTAGGGCTGCACGGCCAGACGGGTTCTTGCCAACCGGCAACCGGCTCAGCAGACACTGTGCTGCTCCCCGCCCATGGGCTTGTGGCCACACCACCCTCTTCAGCCAGCTCCTCTCTGCCCACAGGATAAGAGTGATGCCCTAAGCACGGAGGAGCTGCGGGAGGAGCTGGCCCTGCACTTGCTCAGCGGGCAGCGGGAGCTCTTCCTCCTGCCCACCAGTGCGACGTGGGCTGGTCTGAGCACGGCCACCAGCGTCCTGCATGTGAAGAGCCTGCTGGTCACCCTGCTGTCCCAGCCCTGAGCGGACAGGCTCCCACTGGGATGGAGGGAGCTGCTGGAGCTGGGACTGCGCCCTGCGATGTTTGGGGTTGGGCTGACACATGGCTGCACGCAGGATGTGAGCAGTGGGCTCTGCTCTCTGCCACAGGGAGAAGGCAGATGCGTCCCCCAGTTCAGGGCAGCAAAAGCACAGGGCAGAGCCCTGCACCTTACACAGCAGCCCCACAGAATACTGAACAAATGGGGCTGAACCCAGCTTGCTGTCCGGATGGAAACCCGTAAGGAGGGCATGAGGCGCAGAGCAGTGTGAAACCATAAGGAAGCTCTTGGAAAGCTGAAGCAATCCTTCCCCTGCTGTTAAGGCAGCAGAGTCTGGATTCATGATGCCCCTGCCCCCTGCAGGGCACCCTGGAGCTGATGTGGCTGATGCAGCCCCCTCCCTGCTCACACAGGAAGAGATGAGCCCACAGTGCTTACCCAGGGGAAGAAACAGCCCCTCTGCCTGCAGCAGAGTTCTCGGCTTTCCTGCGGATGAAGGCCACGTGGGCTCTCCTTCCTGACAAACACACCAAGCCACGTGATGCTGCCCTGTAGCCCAGGCTGGTCTGATGCACAGCCATAGGCAGGAGCCCCTCACCTGAGCTGGGCACAGCTTGACCTTCCCCAAGCAAGGGGAGTATTTTAAGTATTTAAAAGCCTGTTGAGCAGAGATGAAAGCAGGTACCTGGCACCCTGCTCTGCTTCCCCTGCTTCATCCTGAACAGGGGATATGAGTGTGCTGTTTGCTCTGCTGCCTGTTCCGTCCTTGTCTCAGGAGCTGCAGAAAGCCCTGTCTGCAGGAGAAAAGGCTACTTCATCAGGACAAAGGACTGGGCCCTTGGAAACTGACAGGGGAAATGGGGAAGCACTTGGGGTAAGGAAATACATGCCAGCTGGTCTCTGCTGTGAAACCTTTTATACAATTGCTCCTTCCTCTTATGAATAAATGAGGCTGATGACTCGGCTCTGTTCTCTGGCTCCTTGCAGTAAAGGGGCCATCAGCCCAGGCTCCCCGAACTGGAGGCAAAGAGGTTGCTTTGGGGGAAGCAGCCCCTGCTGCTTACAAGGAAATCAGCAAGGGCTCTGCCTACCCCCTGCAGTCCCCAGCCCCACACCCACAGAGGGTAATGCATATCTGCTGCCTGTGTACTACACGTCAGTGCCAGGAGCTCTAACAGGAATGGAAGCCCACAGGCAAAACATTCCCACCAGCATGAAGCAGTAATTTATTTTAACAAGGTGGAAAAAGCGCTGGCTTGCACTCAGAAAAAAGGGAGTGGCATGGCACATTCAGTCTGCATGCCACAAGCCTCAGTCAAGAGTCTTTCGTGCCTGCTTATAACTGTCTAATGAAGGTCCTTCCTCCATCACCAGAAGCTTTGCACAGCTCAGCCCACCCAGAAGCCACAGCCGACAAGTGACAGTCACCTGCCTGTGGTTCACAAACGGTGCACCAAGTCTGTGCTTGCAGGCAAACTGGAGGACAAAAAGGGGCAGTCACTGCACATCCATCTTCTCCTGCTTGAGTGATGCAACAAAATCCTTGTACTCCTCAGGATAAAAATTTTTGTACACACCGATCTTCCTCTTGATCTGTTTGGGAGTGTCCTGGTAGTAGTTCTTTTCATCACGAGCCATTTCCTGTGACAAAGCCGAGAATACATCAGAGGAACAGCAAACACGGATCTGCACGGCCACGCTCCAGGCAGGCTGCAGCCGGTGCCTGCCAGGTTCTGGCTGAGGTTCAAAGCACTATTTCCCCTTAGAAATCAGCTGACCACAAACCAAGATCCAGGGCAGGGATGTGTGGCAACTCTCACCATGCAGACGAGCCAGAAGCGAGCTGTTCCTTGCTTTGAGGCACCCAGTGCTTACCTTGTAGTTCTCCCCATGGTTCTGTATCATGTACCGCACATAGTCAATGAGGTCTCTTGAGAGCGTATTTGACTTCTTCTCAGGAAGACTGGCCTCAAATTCCATCTCTAGGCAGAAGGTAGAGGCACTGTGATGCAGGCAGGCAGGGGAGGGAGGGAAGCAGCACCTCCCTGAGTTGAGCCTCTGCGGCACAGCTCTGTGCCTGCATGCTGCACTGCTGCCCAGCACAACCGAGCAGGAAAATGAATGAGACAGTGAGGAGAATGAACGAATGCTGCAGGCACGCAGCCCTGCAGCTCACACTGTGAGGAAGGAGTGGAGATGCTGCCGCCCCTGCTGTGGTGTGTGACTGCTAACGCACTGCTGTTGTACTTAGAGTAGGGCAGCCACAGGTTCTTGTCTCACTGGTGTGGGACATCATTGAGTTTGGACTCAGAATTACAAGATGCCCACTGAGGCAGCAGGTGGAAAAAGGCAGCACAGGAGAGAAAGGAAACTCACAGGACAGGACAGGCTGGGAAGAAGAGCTGTTTTTGTTCCAGCTCAGCTCCAGCCTGGCTGGGAACCTGCTGTGCACACTCACAAGCCTTCACAGAATCACCGAATGACCAGGGTTGGAAGGGACCTCAAGGATCATGAATCTCCAACCCCCCTGCCACATGGACGGCCACCAACCGCCACGTTTAATGCTAAACCAGGCTGCCCAGGGCCCCATCCAACCTGGCCTTGAACATCTCCAAGGACGGAGCATCCACAACCTCTCTGGGCAGCCTGTTCCAGTAATGGCCTTAAAACAACTGCATCAGAGTTTGTATGAGAACTAACAGCTTTCCCGACCCAAGCCCCTCACAGTGCAGCACTGACCGCTCAGGACGTAGGGCTTCCGCACCAGCATCTTCTCCTGCTCCTGTCCATCACTCTCCGTCTCCATCCTCTGCATTGAGAGAAAAAGCACCTCGAGAAAAGTGCGTTTGGAGAGGGCTTCCAACACGTTACTTCTGCAGATCTGAAAGGCCCACGGACCGGGACATCTCCCACGTCTAAAATAAAGCTTTTTTTTCCCCGTATTTCCCCATTTAGCTCAGACCACAGACGCGCCCACGAGAGCCCATCCCGCCCGCGCTCACCTGCAGACGCCTCTTGGCGATGGGGACGGCCTTGTTGGGGTCCCCGGCCAGGCCCATCTCGGCCAGGTTCTGCGCCACCGACTTGGTCGCGTCCCACGCATGGCGGATGTGTGAGCTGCACGGGGACAGGCACGGCTTAGGGGCTGCGATCACCGCCCCGCGCGGTGCGTACGCGCCCCCCGGACCCGCGCAGACCGCGCCCCCGGCCCTCACCACTCGATGCGCGGCGCGGCCTTGCGCCTGGCGCTGCGGTACAGCCGCTTGCGGTTGAGGCCGTAAGCGAACTTTTGCCGCCGGTTCTTCCCTTTGGCCTTCGGCATGGCTGCCCCACGCCGCCGTCGGGCCGCACCGCTGGGCCGGGCCTCGCCGCGAGGCACCACGGGAAGCGGAGTCCCGCGTGAGGGAACAGCCGCGGTGCCGCCCAGGCCGTAAACTACAGCTCCCGGCACACCCCGCGGCGGAGTCACGTGGCCTGCCGGGAGCCGGCCTACGGCGGGCGGGAAGGGTCGCACCGTTCGCTGTCCCCGCGGCCGCAGCCATGGCGGCCGGCTCTCCCCCGCCCTTGGAGCCCATCCCGATGCCGGTGTACCGCGATGAGGGCTTCGCGGACAAGTTCCGGCGCAAGACGCGCGAGAACCCGCTGGTGCCCCTCGGTGAGGGCCCGGAAGGGCGCTAAGCCCCGGCAGCCGGGGGTGGGCGCTGCTCCCTGCGGGGCTTCGGGGAGACGGGGGCAGGGGGGGACTGGGGCTGGGTCGGACTCGTCTCAGTGTCCGTTCGTCCGTCTGTCTGTCCGTCCGTCCCCCACAGGCTGTCTCTGCACCCTGGGCGTGCTGACCTACGGCCTCATCAGCTTCAAGAGGGGCAACACGCGCCACTCGCAGCTGATGATGCGGGCGCGGGTCATGGCTCAGGGCTTCACCATCGCGGCTCTGCTGGGCGGCATGGTGGCCACCGCCCTCAAGGCCAGGAGCTGAGCGCGAGGAGCGGCACGGCTGGAGGACGGGCGCTGCCTGCGGACGTGAGACGGCTGCGGTGCGTTGGAGCCGGTGTCGGAGATGCTGCGCGTCACATAGCGTCGAAGTGTGGCTAATATACCTCTGCTGATAACCTCACGTTTGGGCTGCGGTGATTCTTTGATTCCCTGAGATCTCCCGTGTCCGCTGTCACCGCCTGCTGAAATTGGCTCCTCTGTTGCTTGGTGGTGCCTCTCCACACCGAGGTGTGGCTTTAATCAGGCTATGTAAAAGCAGTTGAGAAATGCGTTGCTTGGGTGGGAAGGAATGGCTCCATTTGTGGTTTGATCCGGGCAGGGCAGAGTTCATAATCAGTGCATGAGTTATTTGGGGAGAAGGTGCAATCCGTCCAGCTGCAGCCAATGAGTAACCAAGTGAATTGCAGCAAAGGTGCTGAGCAATACGGGATTGCAGAGCACTGCGGAGTCAAGAAAGTCAGCAGTGTGAGAGGAGTGGGCGCTGCTGCCTCTGGGCTGTGGTTAGGTCATAAGTAGGACACGAGGTGTAACACCTGTGCAAACAGTGTGAGAATTTGGGTTCCCGAACAGACTGCGTTCTCCAGAACGCACTGATATTTAGCTGCTTTTGCTGAAAGGTCACTTCTGCACATCTTGCTGCATCGCATGAGTTGGGACCAACTGCTGGGCAAGATCCCATTCCCAGAAGGAGCTGTTTCCCTCAGTTTGGCAAACATCTTCACAGGTGGCCCAGAGTGCCACAGTTTACATTATTTCCCAGCACCAAGGGAACCCACACAGCCCGCTGTGGGGAACGTGCCCAGGCTGCTCTTCACTTTCTTCATTAGCTGCTTTGTAAATCTTTCCCAGAAGCTTTGCTGCCAGCCTGGACAACTGTGGGCAGGGTGTGTGTGGAGGAACTGCTGTGCAGACTTGTGAGCTGGGCCCATTGGCAAAGCCGTTTGCAGCCAAAGACAGGAGTTCCACAGGACAGGAAGCTGCTTGGATGGCTGCTGTGGTGCAGGAGGCTCAGGAGCAGCTTGCCCAAGTCTGCTCAGCATGTCTGGGTAAGCACACATGCCTGTGGTCAGAGCACAGCAGCTACACTCTCATCCTGCTGCTGCTGCTTGTCTCAGCTCAGAGCAAACAGTGTAGCCCTAGGATGTGGTTCTACAGCACTGTCCTTTCTGCAGGCTTTGCAGGTATGGATTCTCCTAAGTGCACATGCTGAAGGATAAAGACAACAGTGCCTTGTAGGGTCAGTTTGGAGATGTCAGTTTATTGTAACAGGTGATTTGAACAGTCACATATACCAAAGCCAAAGGGATGTAGAACAGCAGTGGGCACTGCTCCCCAAGATGCCCTGCCCAACATGGCAGCCAGGGGACTGCACAGCCTGGCTACCTCCTAGGACTGCAGGCCCAGAGCGCAGCCAGAGGCTCTTCTATCTGCTCTGCAAAGAAAGGCAGATACAGGCAGCCAGATCCCTGGGTCCATCCTGCACCACAGCAGAGATGCCTATATGTGCTGCAGTGCAGGGACACAGAGGAAGAGTGATCAGCCATACAGACAAGGGGCACGATTCCAGCACAAAACACAATTATTCCTACACACCCATTCCCTTTTCCAGCCCACTACCAAAGATGACAGCATTCTCCAGGCCTGTCAGGCAGCTGCAGAGCTACTGCTGTGCCTATGAGCCTGTGCCTATGCAGCAAGAGGGCAGACAACCTTGATTTGTGGAGCTGTCACTGCAAAAGAGCTGTATGTACTGAATTTACTGGTGGAGCACGGCTCTGCAGCAAAACTTTGACAAATGGTTTATGCTCTCTGCTCCATGTCCTCTCAGACTGTTGCTGCAGGCCCTTCCCCAATCCACAACAGGCCGGTCCTAGAGCACAAGCTCACAGAAGCTGCGCTGCTGCAAGGTGTAAGCAGACCTTATCAACACTCCTACAGCTAACCAGTTCTGCAGGTTTCCAGGGCTGGGGCTCAGAGCCAGAGGGGCTGGTGCCAGTCCTGCCAAGTGAGGAGAGAAAGCAGGTGTTTGGGCTGGAAAGTTTACCTGATGAGGCAATGAGCAGGACCTGCAACTTGCCATGCTGCCTTTGGTGTGCAAATCCAGTGGCACGTGGGCCAAACTGAAGCCACAGAGTAGCTGTCCAGCTGCAGACAGATGCGTGATTTGTTCTCCAGGGACAGCAAAAGCCGTAGGACCAAACCTCTGCCTAATCCTGTTATGGGCCTCTGGGTGAGGGAGCTGGAGGTTTGACTTGTCCCACAGCAGCTGGACCTTGCCACCTGCTTCCCTACAGCCATACAGCCTCCAGCTGCCTCCCTCGAAGTAGGAGAAGGCACAAAACAGAGCCAAGGGCCCCCAAAGCTGAGCACTCCATCTTCCCAACAGCCAGTGGCCTTGTAGGAGGGTCAAGAAGCTTCCTGCATGCTTGTCCTGTGGCCTCTTTTCAGCACCCTGCACCACAGAGCTGTCTGCCAAGAGCAGCCCCACAGACAGCCAGGATATCAACACTGCAACTGCCAACTTTTTGGGATGCATGGCCAGGTCAAGTGCCCACACTCACCCCTCCGTCCCCACCAGCCCTGTGGCATCATGCTGCTGCCATGCTCCCTGTAGGATCTTGTGTTGTGGAGATGAGTTTAGGCTGTTGCTCAACCCCAACCCTACAGCCAGTTCTGCTCTAAAACCCCCACAGGAGGGCAGAAAGGAACCAAGGTCCCCCCAGTATCTCTGCCCCAGGGTTAGGACCCAATCCCAGACAAAGGGCTGTCATGCCACAGGCAGGAGGTGGGCAAGTTTGCTCTGAGTGCAGCCCTGGATGAGATGGAGGACACCGAGTAGGAGGTGTTCTCCTTCTCACCCTGCCAGGCAGCTGGGCGTGACTCTGGCTGGAGGCTCCTCTGCTAACTCAGCTCTGCCACCCAGTGTCGCTTCCCAGGGAAATGCCACAGTAATAAATAAGTGTAAAAAGAGACCAATGAACCTTTTAAGCAAAGGAAAACCATGGGGAGAGTTACAACCATTGATTTGAGCACAGCCAAGGTGCACACCAGAGACCAGAGGGCAGGCAGGGCATAGGCCCCTTGTGTGGGCTGACCCCGTGAAGCCATCTGCCTTGGTGAGCAGCAAGGCAAGGAGAAGGGCCTTGCCCTGCTGCACTCCTGGCTGTGCCAGATGGCAGCTAGCGGGACAGGGGTGTCTGTTTGAGGGAGATGAGCACCGAGCGCATCCGTGAGACATCCTTGCTTTGCTTGCTGCTCTTAGGGTTGAAGTCGCAGAGCTGGGCCACCTTCTCCCACTCTGAACCTGGGGTTTCCTCCTTGGACTCCTTCAGGAATGCTTCCTCCGAGGCCCTGCAGACATGTTGAGGGTTGGGTTGTCACTGGCAGAACTCTTTCCGAGAAGACCCTCCCCTCTGGGAACCCATCGTGTCCCCATTTCCTGTCTCACTGCTTCAGATAATGAACTCAGCATCCTCTAGGACCCAGAGACCTGGGATGGTCAAGGCTGCTGCTGGCTGCACTCACCCAAGACAACGTTCATCCAGAAGCAGGGGGGCGTCTGCCTTCTCTCAAGACTTCTCCACCCCCAGGACACTCCCTTAAAAGCCCTAAACTCCACAGCTTTGTCTCTTAAACCAGCTCCACCGGGGGGGGGGCAATTTCAAGAGCTCTGCTTGCTGCCTAAGCATTTGGAGGTGCTCAGCTGAAGCATTCCCCCTCTGGAATCTCACCAGGGCCCAGCACCTCCCAGCATCCCCCCTTCCCTTAACTGGGCAGCCAAAGTGCTGAGGCAAGGACCCCAGACCGTGCAGGGCAGAATATGGTCTGTAAGACACACATACACATAGCCAATCACATCGGCGTCCGGCTGCTGGTAAAAGGCTTTGTCAGCGATCCTAGCCCCGAGGCACAGACAGAGAGAGAACGCAGAGCAGACAGGCAGGCAGAGGGTTAGAAAGAGAGAAACAGAGTGGGGGTTAGCATCCTCCCACAGACCCATTCATCATGCCACACACAGCATCAGAAAAACCTGCCAGCAACAACAGGGCTGCATAGCTTCCCAACCCCTTCCACACATGGGACAGGAGTCCCTCAAATCCCACTGTGTTCCCCCAGCCTTCAGCTGGGACCAGAGCAGTTCTGAAGGGCCACCAGAGCTGCTCGGAGTACTGGGGCATGGTCTGGCAAAGCCCTGCCTCTGCAAGGCTGGGTCCACTGTGGAGACAGAGCTCCCTGGTTACTAAAGGAAGGCACATCTAGCTGCAACAGCTGCTCCCACTGAGCCCTGCCAGTCTCAACCCTAGAGGCCATGCAACATACCTGTTGTTTGCTCGGTTCTTCTCCATTTGCTCATTCTGACGCAGGTTCCACTCCTCCAGGTCCTTTTTGGCCTTCTCACGCCATTCCTGCTCGGTCACTTTCGATGCTGCATCTAAGACCAGGGTGAGACAGACCCCATCAGACAGACTGGCACCCACTGACACCCCAGACTTGTTCCCAGCCCCCACTAGAACATTCTCTGAAAGGTGTCACTGCCTCCACAGACAGATTTTTGGTGGGGGCACCCACTTGGCATGAGGCAAAAGGCACATCTTGGGTGCAGCAGGATCACCATTAGGCAAGGGGTCCCAAGGACCTCAATCACCACGTCCTGTGGTGTAACTAGCATGGCCACACACAGCCCTGGGTCTCACCCAGCTCCTCCAGGCGCTTCTTCTGCTCCTCCCTCCATTTGCGGATGCTCTCAGGTTCCTGGGTCAGCCGATCAGCCTTGGCTATGGCTGCGTAGGCATCTGTGGGGCCGTTGGACTCCTGCAGGATGCAAACACCTCACCATTAGCATCAGCTCCTCACACAGCCCGGCCCAGCCTTCTCAGTGGGCTGACAACGCTGAACAGGATTCCAGGCTGCCAGCACCAAGACAAGCCAAGATATGTAGAGTTGGTGACAGCCCAGCATAGTTGTCAGTGCTCCAAAGCAGTGCTCAAACTGTGGTCCCAGCCCCAAGAATGAGTGCCATCTTAGGCTGGGCCTCAACAGACAGAACGAGCCCAAGTGAGGCAGGGCCCATGAGAACACCACGCTGTGCTGCAGCCCACAAGCAGGAGCCTCTTGTGGTTCTCCAAGCTGAGCAGCCTGCAGAGCTCCCACCAGGCCCAGCATCATGCTCTGTGCCACATCAGCACCTTTCCTAAAACTTTCTGCTGGCTGACATGGAGCTAAGCAAGGGGATTATGGCTCTACTCCAAGATCCACAATCTAATTAAGTCTATCCCATCTCTGATGTGATTATCATCCCATAGACTAGGCACAGACAATGCATAGGAGGCTCGTCAGGAGCTGGCACAGCTTCTCCTGTACCCTGCACAGCTTGGCTGCGGGCTCCCAGATGGAGGGAGATGAGACCCATGCAGGTGTCCCCCTGAAACACCCTCAGCCATGAGGAAAGCAAGTTTAATGAGAGACGCTGCTGGACTTGGTAGTAAGGCTACAGCCATGTGTTAGCAGAGCAAGTGCCTCTGGAAGCCCTGTCCTGGATCTGGACTGTCAGAAGATGTTCTCAAACACCCCTGAGGGCCTCCAGGAGATTTCCAGGCTGGAAAAAGAAGGGTTTGTAGAGAATGGAGGGTTTGCAATCTTCCCTTAGAGCTCAGGCACTCCTTCAGAGCACAGGCCACCTACAAACAGATTTGGGGCAGGATCTGAACCAGCATAATTCAGTCTCAAAGTCTCCAACTAATAAACTCTGGGCCATGGCAGACGAACCATATCTTGTCTTTCAAGCATAGGTGAGAAAGAGGAGTCAGGGATCCACCATGAGACCCAAACTTTTCAAGGAGCACCAGCTTTTCTGGAGCTGAAGAGCACGAGCAATCCCAAAGGCAGAGCAGTTGCATGCTGGCCCCACACCCACCTAATCATTCTTGGTACCACCGGGCCAGAACATGGGCCTGAGCTCTCACCTGAAAAACATCTCCATTGACAGTGGCTCCTCCATTCTGGAAACCAGCTAGAAAAATAAGGAAGAGAAAAAAACTGTGGCAACTGAAGTGATCCCAGAGGAGCTGGGGTTCATGAGACAGAAACAAGCCAGTTCCTTGGGAATGCAGATGTGCCATTTACAACCCAACACACCTATCCACAACAGACTCACATATATGGGTCACAGACTAAAGACCCTATGCTGTTCCAAGCAATGGGTACCAGCAGAGCTGTGTGCTGGAGCTCAAGTTGGGGCTAGCAAGATTCCAGTATCTAGAGGAGGACTCCTTCCCAACATACTTGGCCCTGTCCAGTTCTAGCAGTCCCCAAATCCTCTTGGCCTCACACAGCCTGTCCAGGATAGCAATGGGAAGAAGACAGTGTGCTGCTCTGCAGTCCAGAGCCATTAACCCAACAAATCCTCCCTGAGCTGCTGCTGCAGAGAATGTGATGTGTGGAGACTCCTTGCCATTCCTGAGGCCAGGCTGTGGTCGCCCATCCATGGAGGGATTTGGTCAGCACCTTTTTCCCAGACAAAACTTCCAGGGCACTTCATGTCTCTACAGTATTTTCACTGCTTTTTTTTTTTTTTTTTTTTTTTTTTTTTTTTAATCTTTTCTGAAGATTAGGGAAACTCCTCCAGGCACAGAGCTGGACATCATGTTCTGGCTATAGGAAAACAACTCAACCAACTTCAGCTCTGCAAAAGGCAGCAGCTGCTTCCCTCAGCACACAGATGGGTGACCCAGAAGCTGTCAGCCGAGTGCCCAGCAGAGGCAAAACTGCTCTATGCCTGCGGCAGGAATGCAACACTGCCAGGGACAAAGCTCACAGCAACATTGCAGCACACTTTCCTCCCTCTCAGCCTCAAGAGCTGCATACTGATGCCTTGCATGTGGCCCTCTGCCGCTGGGCAAAGAGGCTTTAACAAAAGCAGAATCCAGGCCCTGAGCTCTCCTCAGTGATGACCATGCTCAACCACAGGGCCTCTGCTGGCCATCTGGCTGCGGGCACACGCAGTCTCAGCACAGCTCTAGCGTACCTCAAGGGAGCACTGTCCCCACGGTGCTCACCCTGCAGCTCCAACTAAATCCAGCTCCAGCCTGCCTGACTGCATTTAGCATTGAGGCTGTCAGCAGCTCTCTGGGCCCAGATCTGACTCTGCGGCTCTGTAAGTAGAGAGGTGAAAAAAATCACCATTTTACAGACAGGCCAAAGAGACCCTGGGGGCCTGCCTGCATCAGAAGCAAGAGAGCAGTGGTATCCCTCTGTCCATGTGGATAACAGATCTCTGAGTGCCTATTATCAACTGAAGCCCCTAAAAGCAGGGCTGGGGCTCATGTGGAGGCTTGAGATCAGGATTAACACCTTCTACCTGCTGAGCCTAGGACCATGACATCCACAATGGAAATGCTTTCCATTCTGCACCCCAAAGAGCTCTCCTTCTATGAGTGCAGTGTAGAGGCCACCCAGCTGACCACGGATACCTGCATCCTACCTCAGTGTCCCTCATGATACCCCAGCTGGGGGCGCTGAGGCAGGAAAATGGGGGCTCTGTCTGACCCATGGAAACCAGCCTGAGGAAGAACTACCCCATAGCTGGTAATCCCACGCTCAGGAGTTAACCCACATCCCCACATTCCAGAAACCCCAACACTTTTGCAACCAAGCACAGACCCCAGAGAGCCCTTGTTGGGGTCTAACCCACAGGGGATCCTGTTTGCTCACTGCTGGTAGGAACCAGCACACGCCAGGGGTACAATGCATCCCACGAGGAACCCCAAAGACAGCCGAGGGGCAGCCTTGAGGGACCCCCCTCAGGGGAACCTCAAAGACCGGAGGGACCCTCCACCCTGTGGGTAACGGCACAGGGGGCCGCCCGGGGGCACAGCCCCGCTTTAAACCCCGTCCCCCACCCCGTGCCCACAGAGGAGGCCCCGCCCGGCGCTGCGCGGCGCTCACCCGGCTCCGGCGGGGCCGCCTGCCCTGCGGGGGCGGAGGCCGAGTCGCCGTCGGCGGGCCCGAAGCCTTCGTCGTTCTCGATGCCCGCGATCTCGCTTTCCTGCTGGGCCAGGAAGGCGGCGGCCGGGTCCTCCTCGGTGCCGGCGCCCTCGGACGAGGAGAAGAAGCCGAAGTCGTCGGCCATGGCCCGCCCGCTCGGTTCGGCTCGGCCCGGGCGGAGCTGTCACTGCGGCGGCGGCGGGCGGGGCGACGGCGCTGACATCACGGAGGAGCGGCCCCGCTTCCCTCCTCCCCCTTCCCTGCCCACCGCTCTCGGCGGCGCCGGCTCAGCCTTTCCTCGGGCTGTGGGAGCCGGGGGTGCCGCCACAGCCCCTGGGCTCCGGGCCGGCCAAGGCCTCGCCGGGTTCCGTACGCTCGGAGCCCCGGGGCACAGGCGGCTGGTGGCCGCCATCTTGGTGGGGGCTCCGCCTCCGCCATCTTGGGTGGGGCCACCGCCCGCAGACGAGGGAGTGGGTAGAACCGGCCCGGGGAGCGCCGGCGGCTCGCCCCGCTGCCGGACCGGCACGTTGCTGCTGGGGGGCTCCGCACCGCGTCTTGGCCCGGCCCCGCTCCCGTGCCTACAGTCGCAGGCGGCTGCCGCTCTCGGCCGTCTCCGGAAATAGCCGAACGGCTCTTTCGGGACCCTTCGTGTACCAATAGGGATCGTCAAGCACGCGGTCCCCGTGAATGGGTTTCGGGTATTTCCGGAGAGCTCCGAGCGCGCTTCGGCTATTTCCGGAACGTGCTCGTGTACTTCCGGTCACGACAGACGAACGGCAGCTGGCCGCTGAGCCGCGCGGAAGTGCGAGTGGGCGGCGTCACTTCCGGAGGGTGACGGAGCGGCGGGTCAGAGGCGGAGGAAAATGGCGGCGCCTGAGGAGCGGGAGCTGACGGCGGAGCAGACCGAGAAGCTGCTGCAATTCCAGGTGCTGTACAGGGGGCATGGGCCTGCTCCGCCGCCGCCGGGATACTGCCGTCTTGCTCCGCTGCTGGGGGCTCAGACGGGCTCTGCCCGGGGAGAGTCCGGCCGTACGGGGTGCCGGGCCCGGGCTGGGCTGGGGGCGAGAGGGGAGAACCCCGCGTCCGTTCCCTGGCGAGGGTGGGGATGTTCGGCGCGGGACTCCCTTGGGGATCGTGCGTCCCTCGACTCTGCCAGTCGGGGGCTTCGCTACGGGCTGTGCCCCCAGTGCTTCGTTATCAATGGTGTTTGATCAGCGCTCGTTGGCGAGGCAGGAAATGAATGCTGAGTGAACCCGCTGCCTCCCTGCGGGCAGAGCAACGCGGCCAGTCCTGGCCGTTTCAATTAGGAGATCTGAAATTGTCCCTTTCTTGGTAATGGTGAGTGGCAGGTCCTTTCTGGCACGCTCAATTAGCCTGTGAGTTTCTATGGAGCCCATCTTCTGAGAGAGCAGTACCTGATGCACTCGGTGTGGTAATGCCTGTTGGGGAAGGCCCCTGGAGAGTGCAGTGATCTGATCTCACTGCTTGCTGCATTACGTGGGCTAGTCGCTTAACCTCTGGTTTGCAGGGGACCCACAAGAGGCAACCTGCAGATGTGTTTGCTGGAGAGAAACCTGCCCCAAAGCTGAACCAGTGCAGCTGCTCAGGGAAAAGTAATTCGTCTGTTTTGTTGTTGGCCAATGAGAACTACTGTCAGGTGTCTTAGGTTTGTTTTTGAATTGTAAGGCATCATTTGATGTTATGTGACTGCAGCTTTTATAAATATATGTTTTTTTTGTCTTATATTTCTGTATTGATTTTTTTTTTTTTTAAGATAGTATCTCAGTGGGTACCTGTAGATTAAAGGGTCCCTGGAGGCATCCAGTCCTGCTTTCCTTGGCTGATCTAGGTGCAAAAGCTCCTCGTTGTTCCTGACAGTTTCCCAACCTTTATCTCATAGTCAGGAGGATCGAACAACCTCCTGAAATAATCTACTGTGGTGTTTTTCTATAACCTTAACTTTGATTGACTTTTTTTTTTTTTTTTAAATACAGAGGTTCTGTCTCAATGCTTACCCCACATTTAGTGTGTCGGGTGATCTTAATTTATAGATGAATGAGGTGCAAGAGCATTAGAAATTGTTTTCCTGGTATTACTGTCTCCCTGGTAGGTGTATAAAGCTTAAGCTGTTGCCTTGTGCATCACATGTATAAGCAAAAGGAGCTGGAGGGAAGCTTTTACAGTAATACATTGCAGTGCTTAACCTGCTGAATCTGGACAGATAGGACCAGCTGCACTCATCAGTTTCCCTGTTGCTATTTTCAAAGCCCTGTGGGCAGCTGTGAAATGAAAGAATCCCGTGCATTTCCTCCCTCTACCTGGTATTACCATGGAGAGCAGTCTGGGGACTCAGGAGGAGGATCCATATTTCAGTCCAGCTTCCTGTTGAGCCCTGGTTTGAGAACATGGAGAAACACTTCGACTACAAAGGGGAGAAAACTGGCAGTTATCAAACTGTGTGGAGCCTGATGTGAGAGATGAAGTCCAGAAGGCTTCAACACCAGCATCCCGCTGCCCCATCTGCTCGGGTGCGCAGGCTTAGCTTTTCCCTGGGGCTGTGCAATAGCTGAATTCTGGTGTTACTTTTTTTTTTCTTTAGCTAGAATTGTGTACACAGTAGCTCCTACTGTCTGGGGAGGATGGCTCTGTCTTGCTAAAAGTCATTTGTATGCTGCTACTGCTTGTAAACCTTTCAGGGGTTGCCACTCCAAGAAAGTGTGGGGCTGCCTGAAGGAGCGCTGTTTGTAATGCACTGTCATCGTAATGTGTGCAGAGTTCTGTGGTGGCAGAGCTTTGTGCTCTCACAGAAGGCATGCCACAGCCGTGTAAATAAAGCAGAAGGAATTAAGAGAGAAGAGGTGGCAACGGTGAGGAAAGCAATAGCAGGAGGCCCTCAGTAGTATTACATGTAAGAGCCAAGTGTGGAGAAAGAACTGCTGTCATTCACCCAATAAACAGGTGCTCTGGTTGAAGATACCACTGTCCTTCACTGTCTGCCTTGTGCTGGAAATTACCGTTTCCAAGGGAGAAAAATGGATGCCTGCTTCTGGCCTGAGTCAGTTGGGTTATCGGTTGGGTTACTGTACTGCTTAAATACACAATGGTACAATTTGCATGCGTACTCTGCATTAACTCTGCTGATGTTTGCATGATGTGTTTTGGTAGTGCACATGTAAATTCTTGTACTGGCACAGCTGTCAAAGCAGCAGCATCTTCCTACGGTCAGGGCTGGCATAGGCTGGTCACCTGCCACCCTGCTGTGATAGGTGAATGGTGTGCTTAAAAACCAACATGTTACATGGAGCGATGATGGGGACAAACATGAAGTAAAAGCAGCAAATCACTCTCGCTTACTTTCGGTTTCCCATTTCCTGCTGAATTCTTGGCTAATATAAACAAAATAAAAGCATCTAAATTTTCATCTGTCAGGACTTGGCAGTCTTGACATCTGTAGAGAGAAACTTCACGTGAGCTGCTTAAGAAAGCTGCAGTGGTGCAGTTCCGTTTGGGAGGCAGAAGGAAGAGCAGAGCAGCATTTGCAGGACTGCACTATTGATCTGTGCCCATTACCTTCGGGCTGATGTCTGTTGTACTCATGCTAATGCAAAGAAAAGGAGTGCTGTTTGCAAAGGACAAAGTTAGTGCTCACGATACCATCTCTAACTTCAGCTGGGGAGAATCAAACACTCGGGGCTGAAAACCTCTTCTTTGAAGAGGAAGAGGAAACTGAGACACTCCAGAGATCTGTACCACCCAGCGCGTCGTGTATCGATCACATCTTTCCTAAATGCGTTTGCTGTGATATGCAAGGAGAAATTCTCTTGCTAAAGGATAAGATATGTAAGATATTCCTTACTGTTGGAAACCTGATTTTGTGGGCTTTTCTCCGGGGCTGGGAATTCAGAGCAGTGCCAGTTAGAGGCCTGCAGGTTTGTGTCTTTAGTGCAGTGTTTCAACACAGGAGCGTATCTGCAGAGGGTGCGAGTTCATAAGTCTAGCGTACAACCTTTGTCCAGCAGGGATATTCCTGTGGTCTTTGAAGTGTGGCATTGCGCTTTTCACTACCTGGGTATTAAGGAGATTTCTGGGCTTCTGAGCAGCGTCTCAATGGTGAGAGATACAAATAATGGCATCCAGCAGCAGCTGGGTGTGTTTTGGAACAGCGTTCTGCCCTGAGGGGCGTTGGAGAAGGTAACGCTGAGCTTTCCTGCCTTCTGTTGGATACAGTGTTTTGTCTTCTAAATATTATTATCCGGGCTTGGACCTACACTGGTATGGAGGTTTCTATATGAGAGCACTAATTCAATGGGATTAACTTTATTTTTAACTACAGGATACTGTATCTTTCTTCTTTGAAGGAAGGCGCTAATGAGAGACTAGCAGTGAGGAGGCAAATATCAGTTAGTGACTGATGTGAAGGTGCTTTATTCTCTTAGTGTTGGTGATATAAATGCATACCCATTTCTTCCCTGTGTGGGTAAGAGTTGGCAGAATAGCCTCAAGATTCTCAGAACTGCCACAAGTGGCATGGGAAATGTTGTGTCAAGTCTCTCATCCTGCTGTGGTGACACAGTAACTGTAGAAGAGAAAACAGTTACCAGTGGCTAAGCGTGCATGACCGGTATCAGTATCTAGCAGCCAGCTCTGTGTGATTGGCAGTTGAACTGTCTTGGTGGTGTGTGCAGGTTGTTGTGAACAACCCATGGCTTCCAGCACATCCTGAACACCCTTCTGTCTCGCAGAGCACATCAAAGTGCCGTTCAAAAGGCGTTCAGCTGTTAGTTGCCCTTGCACAGGGGATTTCTTACTCTTACCCTGCAGCGTTTTGCGGTGTGGCTTTGCTGATCAGAAGAGTGGCATTTGGGTGGCTTTGTCACCTTGTTTCATGTTGAGAGCATGTATTCAGACAGCAAGGAAGAAGAGCAGCTGCACCTCTGTGGAGTTGTGCCATTTCAGGAGCTGGAGGGATCAGACCATCAGCATGGCAGTTGCTGTAGCGATGGCCAGGAGGGGCTGCAGTTAAGCCTCATGGAAGGCGCTGGGAAGCTCAGTAAGTCTGCCAGGTGCTGCAGAGAGCGCGTTCATTAAAGGTTTGTCGATAGCTGTGGATGGCTGTTGTTTTGGTGCTGTTTTCTGATCAAAAACTGCTACTGCACTTTTCATAATTTAAAAAGGAAGCCCTGTTAATAGTGCCCACAGATAGTCCTGAGAGGCAGAGATGTGAATGAGGTGTGAGTTATCTGAACTCTGCGAGTGCAGCAGAATTGCAGGGGTGTTAAGGAGCAGTGATCAGAAGTCTGCAAAGTTTTTGAAGTACCCACACTGTGCCTCCTCTGTTGAATCAGACAATTGGGTAAATCCCACATCTTCCAAGATGTCCTTTTATGGATGATGTTCACTGTGCAGCTTTCCATTGAAAGGCTTTGCAATATAAATACTATTTTCATAAATATATGCTACTGTGCAGTGATATGAAGTGCTTTCCTGGCGACTGCAAATACATGGTTAACAACACTTTGAACAGCCCAGTTCTGTCCAGCAGAATGATTTCTGCCCAGTGGATGGGGAGAAGGTAGAGATCTGTTCAGACATCGTGAGAAAGTAGCCAGGAAATGCTCAAAAGTTGGAATTGAGATCAGACACTCAATGGGGCGTTTGTCCATGGTGTCACTTGGTGTGGAACACTTGAATGGCAGAGACAGTGGGAATATAGGCTCTGTCCTCCAGCAAGTCCTGACTCAGTGAATTCTAAATGGTCAGCTTGTCGAGATGGCTTCAGAGGCTTTAAAGGGAAGCAAGGAATCAGGAAGATGGAAGTGGAAGTAAAAGGGGATGCTGACAACTAACAGGAGCACAAGGCACAATAAAATTGCACGTGAGGATGTATGTCAAGTTCCTGCCTTGTGTGCAGTCATCACCAGCTGCACCCTGCAGAAGGGCTGTGCTGTAAGACAGGCTTCCCTGGCGCTCAGTTGCTTTTATTCTCCTTCTTTAGGACTTGACTGGCATAGAGTCCATGGACCAATGTCGTCACACGCTGGAGCAGCACAACTGGAACATAGAGGTACTGCTTCACATGAGCTTCAGGGTGGGAACGGCTTCCTCACAGTGGCACTTCATCTTTTAGCCCCTGAATTTATACTACTAACTTGCTATAACAATATTGTGATGCTGCTGGAGAGCCAGTGTCAGAACTATGCAGCAGAGCTCTTAGAGCTGCAGTGGCTTGGCTGGTGCTGTGTACTTCCCTGTGGTGTGCACATATGGGCTGTCATGGAGGAGGTTTTCTACGAAGAAGGAACTACTGAGTTGCACTTGGAGTGCTCTGGGTCTATGGGTAAATGCTACTTATTGTTGGTGTCCAAAATATTCATATATTCTGTACCCTTAATTGTCTGAAATGTTTCTTTGCTCTTCCTTGTCTTAAAGGCAGCTGTACAGGACCGGTTAAATGAGCAAGAAGGTGTCCCAAGTGTCTTTAACCCACCTCCATCTCGACCGCTGCAGGTCAATACAGCAGACCACAGGATCTACAGCTATGTTGTTTCAAGGCCGCAGCCAAGGGCAAGTTATCTTACAGAGGATTTTGTCTTGTTTCTTTGTTTGCTCTGTGGACGACAGGACATACAAATAGAGAAGGGAATTGTTTTCTTTATAAGCTGTTATCTCCTTTCTGAGTGCTTTTTTCTTCTAAAAACAAAATGTGGGGCAACTCCTTCAGCCACTGTTACTTCTGTGGCCATTTTCTCTGTTGTGTAATTCACAATGAGGCAGCCTTTCTCAGGTCATAGAATGTCTTCCCTGTCCATAGGTTCCGCTGGGATGAAGAACTATCCCCCCTTGATGGCAGTGATGATCTTTCTTTTCAGACCCCATAAAAAGCTCCAGCTCTCAAGTTTTCAGTTACTTGCATTTGTGTGTCACGAAAGTATTTATTTGCCCTTCCAAGACTGCCATTAATCGCTCTGTGTGTACAGCTGAGAGAACTACTGAGTGTAAAACTATTGCTTAGTGAGGTAGTCACACCAGTTCTCAGGAGTGTTACTTTGAATTCCTGGTAGGCCATATTAATCACTTAAAATTGAGCTTTTTCAAAGCCATAAAGTGTTGCTGAGGTCGTGTTTTTGTGTGATGATTTGAGCCTCTGTACTCTGTATGCCTTGTGCTTGATGCTGGTCTGTACAGTGTTTCCACTGTTCTAATTCTTTCTTTTGTGATTGCAGGGCCTTTTAGGATGGGGTTACTACTTCATAATGCTTCCATTCCGATTTACCTATTACACATTACTTGATATATTTAGGTAAGCACTTCTTTCTGCTGACTCATGTGTTGATTGCATCAAGGCACACTCAGATTTGGCTGTACCTCTGTCGCTTGGATCTCTTTAACTCTCATGACAGATGAGCATTTCTGTTTGTTTGCTCAGCTGGCTTAATGTGCAGTGTTGTTGAGCCCCTGGCAAGAAAGAAAATGTGCTACAGGAAAAAAATGAGTGCTCTGTGACTCAAGAAGTGAAATATCTAAGTGGGATTTCAACTCCACGTGACTTTGCAGTTTGAGTGTGGAAGGGAGGCAGAAGGTGGTGTCAAACTGTGCTGCTGGGCCTGGCTCCAGGTTAACCTGTGCTGATCTGTGTTATTTGAAGTAAAACCTCAACTGTGAACCAGGTTGTTTTTCTCCTCTGGTGTCTGTAGCTGCTTGTTCATGTTACCTCTTTGTGCAATCAGTTGAGAGAAAAGGGAATGTTGAAAGGTGATGACTGTTGAGCACTCCTGCTATCTGCATTTCTTTTTTTAACTTCATATTATTTTTTTCCCTTGAAGGCTTTTTTTCTTCAGTATAACTTCTATACAGTGACGTAGAAACTAAACAAGAGTGGTGCCTGTGGTGCACTTACGACTTTTCAGCCCTACTTCATTGTAGTCCTCACGTAGCAATCTCTTACTGCAGCTCTTTGTGCTCTGGAATTGTTGGTCTTGGAATAGCAGAAGTGCAGTTTTCAATGTTACCTGGAAAAAAATATTGCTTCTAACAGCCCACCTTCAAATGAATTCCTCAGGCCTTACGCTGTTGGTGTGGATTATGCCTGATGCTTTAGAGGAAATTAAAACTGCTAATCACCCAAAAATCAGATACTTGCTGATGTCTGAAACGAGATATTTGACTGGGGCCTTTCTGTTGCAGTGGTGTCATTTTGGAGCAGGTGCAATTTGAATTTTAATTATAAACGTTCAAGGGACTCAACTGTGATGTTTTCCCTTCTTATGAATGCCAGTGATTGTTTGTGGAAAAGAAAACCTGTTCTTCAGAAAGTCAGTGAGCTGAATTTCCAGTGTGCTTTGCTTCCTTCCTAGGTTTGCTCTGCGTTTTATACGTCCTGATCCTCGTAGTCGGGTTACTGACCCAGTGGGTGACATTATTTCATTTATTCACATGTTTGAGGAAAAATATGGGAGGATACACCCCGTCTTCTACCAGGGAACTTACAGCCAGGTCAGTGTCAGCGTGTGGATATGAGGGAGATGACGAGTGGGGGTTGTACCGCATGGTATCGGAGCCTATGTGGCAAAACCACTTCTCAAAGTCCAATGTTTTGTCTCCAAACTCTTCAGCAGAGTACTGGGAGAGCTAGTGAACAAGTGTATTAGAAAACAAGTGTCTGCCAGCTTGATGATGTGCCAAGCCTGCAAAGTTGGAAGGCGAAGCTGCGCTGACTGTTCCTCGACCGTCTGTAGGGCTCTGTAGCCAACAGCCATTCTTTGTAATCCTGTCTTAGTTTTTGTAAACTGATGTGGTGTGCCAGAGTCTGTCCTTCTGTTCACCAAATTGGGATTGGTTGCCTGGGCTTGTATCATAATGCAACTCCAGAACTTGGTGCAAGGCCTCAATACTGAAAGAGGGAGCCGCTCAAGAAATAATGTGAGGTGAGAGTTCCAAAGGCTGGTGGTGCTCTCTGGTAACAAAGGATGGCCCTGTGGGTGCTGCCTCTGCTGCAGCTTCTCTGTCTGGCTGAAGAAGGGCCTCCTGCTGAGCATTGCAGCAGGCAGTTGGATCGGCGCTGCTTCCCAAGTGCCAAAGAAGAATGTGGTGTCTGTCTGCTCCGTGCTGCACAGTGATGGAGCTTGCTGCCTCCACAGCTCTTCTAGGCCCCTCTGTCTTGCCTGGAATCCAAACTTAAATAACCATGGAATGGTTAGGCTACCAAAAGTCCATGCCAGTAAAACAAGGAGTCTATTGTACACTTATTGTGTGGCCTTGTTAAGAAATGCTCCTGGGTGGGTGGAATCCAGAGACTGTATGCAAAAACTTCTGTTGCTGAGTGTGTTTTGTTGGGGCCCACAGCATTATTGAGTTGGCCTCTTTTCTTCTTGTTTGTTTTTTTTAATGTTACTTTTTCATTTGTTGTGGTCTGGCTACATCCTGTACAGGCTGTAGTGGAAAGCTCAGCCTTACCTGCTGTGAGTCTGAGGCATGAAGGACGGTTTGGTGCCAGCTGAGCCTGGTGGGGAGGTGCAGGGGTGTCAGTTTCCACAGCTGTGTACCTGGCTCTGCATTCAGTGTTTTCCAAAGCCACATCCTGAAAGGAATGTGGAAGAGCATAGTTGTAGCCCTCTTAAATGAGGGTTGAGTTGGACAGTCTGGTATGTTCATCCTCCATTTGATGCCTCATTCAAAGCGGTTACTGGCAGAGTAATGACCCAGGTGAACGTTGCCAAGTTGTTTCACACAAGTCTTGTGGGCGCTGCTTCCCCTGGAGACCCTGTAACTTAATCTGCTCTGCTTTTATGCCAAGGCACTGAATGATGCCAAGCGGGAGCTGCGCTTCCTGTTGGTTTATCTTCATGGAGATGAGCACCAAGATACAGATGAATTCTGCCGGTAGGTAGGAATGTTTTCCAAACTGTTGTCCTGGGACCCTAAATGCACGTTTACTCACTAATCTCTTCTCATCCACCAGCAATACGCTGTGCGTACCTGAGGTGGTCGCCCTCATAAACACTAGAATGCTCTTCTGGGCTTGCTCAACCAATAAACCAGAGGGATACAGAGGTGAGTGTGCCCCTCCTCGGCTTTACCTGTCCCCTGTGACCTTGGGACAGGCCAAGTGCTCTCTGACACATTCACATGTTTGAAACGCTCTGTTGGTTTCTGTGCAAGAAGAGGAGAACCTTACAGGAATGTATGGGAAACTACATGCTGTTTTTTGTGTGGTATCTCATAGGGCCTGGTTAATTGCAGGGGAATACCTACTACTCTTCACCTCGACTGTTCCTTATGTTTCTGGGCAGTCCTAGTTGCATGTACTTAACTGCAGGCATTTAAGCTGCTCTCAGTGGCTTGTTAATGGGAGTTGGTGGGTGTGTGCCCGGGATTAAACTGAGTGCAGAAATAAGTATCTAACTAGCACTGCTCTTAATGCTGTTCAGATTATGCCTTAGGCCAGGAGTGACTTGTTGGGTATGTTCTTTCTCTTTCTGAGAGCCACCTTTACTCCACTCACAGTCTTTTTGACTCCTCAACAATCCACACTGAGGTCTTTAAGTACTGTCTTTCCAGGGTTGTTGATACCTGGTCTGCCAGCGTTTACAGTAGGGTCTTAAAGCAAACTGAGCCCTTTCCCAAAGTTCTGTCTGTGCCTCCTGTGTTTCTTCTGACCCCTTCTGGTTCATGGCAAGAGGCTGGGAGTTCTGCTGCTGAATCTGTGTTATTCCTTTCTTCATAGTTCTGCTACCAGCTGTCAACTCCCTCAGAGTCTGGCTTTCTAAGCAGGCATTCTTTTACTCACTGCAGTTTCATGGCTGCAGTTCTTGAGAGTCACAGTCCAGAAAGCTGGGATGGGAGGGATTGTGGCTGCAGTCCGTGGGGTGCTCAGGTTTAGTTTGGAAGGCTCCATCAGTAGTGATGATTCTGAGCTGTGTGACGTGCTGTGCATATTCTGAGGAGGGGGTGGTCAGCTGTGGGAAAGGTTTGCATGCTATTAGTCATACATGAAAGCTGAACTTAAACCCCCCTGCCTCAGGATGGTCTGTCTGTGGCAGAGATTATCTGATTTTGTTCTGAAATGTCTGTGATGAACATTCTTCCCCATTACAGTGTCTTCCAGAGCGTAGCCATCCTTAATAACAGCAAACACTTCCCTGTGTTTTCCTTCCTGCAGTTTAAACCCAGAACTTCTTGTCCTGTTTTGAATGTCCATTCAGAGCAATTTATTTATTACTTACATTCAAGAAACTTTTTCGAACTTGAAAGTTGTTTTGGTGTGTGCTGTTGGTTTTGTTTTTGTTTTTTATCCTCTTGGTGTCTATGTTCCAAGTCACCTTGTCCTGCTGTTTTGTCAGGTTTTGGTTGACAAAAGGAAACCTGTGGCTTTTTCTGCTTTGGAAGAGATAGTGGCTCTGGAATCTGCCCTCCCAGGCCGCTGTGATGAAAACATTTATGCTGTACTCCTTGCTGATCCTTCTGGAAGGGATGATGATTGTGCCTATCTTCCAGTTTCCCAGGCTCTGCGGGAGAACACGTATCCATTCCTGGCTGTGATCATGCTGAAAGATCGCAGGATGACTGTAGTTGGGCGGCTAGAAGGCCTCATCCAGGCTGACGACCTTATTAATCAACTCATGTTCATCATGGATGCCAACCAGACATACCTGGTGTCTGAACGCCTGGAAAGGTATGACAGGACCGAGCTGCAGTAATGCAGGCTTACAGAGGCCGGCTTTGCTCTTCTGCTCTGCCCCCTCCCTCCCTCCAGATGCTCTATGTAGACACGTAGGTCAGTGTCTCCAGTTCTGGAACACAGCCCACGATCTCTCCTTTTCCCAGTGGCAGCACTGGTCTATAAATTCAGGAGACCCTGTAGCTGGGGAGTTTGGTGTGTTGCCCATACAGGCCCGCTACTGAGAGGTGGGGCTGACTGTTCTACTGTTCTCTGCAACTGGAGCAAACCTGCAGTGTGCTGGAGCTGCAGGTAAAGGTCGGAAATAGTCAGCAGAAGCCAAGCAGGAAGGAAGGAGTTGGAGGAGAGCTCGTGTTTGCAGCCAGCTTCTTTTTGAGTGGTGCTGCCTAGGCTGGCTGTCATGAATTCTAACAGCATTTGCTGCGTTGCCGCTGGTGCCTTGCTAACATGAGCTCCTGTCCCTGATAACTGTGGGAATAATTTGCAGGCTCTCCATTGTGGGATGTCACCTTCTGGTTTCCTGTCTGTCCCTTCTCTGTGGAGGATCCCATAGCACATGTTGATGCTCCTTGCTTCTATTATGAACGAGGAGTTAATCTGATGGAGAGAAAGCCCTGGGGAGTGTAAAGTGTGGTGCTGACATTATAGCCACTGCTTATATGGTGTCTGTCTGTTCTGCCAGACTGCAGTGGGTGACAAATCTTTTGCTCAATTAATCTCAACTCAACCTAGGGGAGGAGTTTGTGTGCCAGGGAGTGCAGAGACTCAGCTTGCCTTCTAGGAGTTCATGGTACTGTGCACTCTAAATGAATTATTACCTGACGTATGTGCTCCTGAGAATTTGAGGCTGTGCTATCAGCCTGCTTTGCCTTCATTATTTGGCCTGCTAGTCCTGATCACTTCCTGCTCGTGTTTGTAGGGAAGAGAGGAACCAAACCCAAGTACTGAGACAGCAGCAAGATGAGGCTTATTTGGCATCCTTGCGTGCAGACCAGGAAAAAGAACGTAAGAAGAAGGAAGAACGGGAGAGAAAGAAGAAAAAGGAGGAGGAAGTGCAGCAGCAAAAACTGGCAGAGGAGAGACGGCGACAGGTGAGTGCAAATTGACTGCTGGAGAGGCTGACATCTTTTGGATGCTCACTGTGTGTAGGAGCAGTGTCTGCAGTAGGACTTTCCTGTCAGACTGGAGTTGCTAGTCTTGCCTTCGGGTTCGTGTATCCTCCAAGCCTCCTGGAGCAGCTGTGCTGCCAGGGACAAGCAAAAAGGCCGGCTTGGTGCACACCCAGTGCTGCTTTGCTCCTTCCTCACTTTGTACTTTGCAGACGCTGCAGGAGGAGAAGGAACGGAAGTCGGAATGCCTTCCTCCTGAGCCACATCCTGATGACCCAGAGAGTGTGAAGATCATTTTCAAGCTGCCTAACGATTCCAGAGTGGAGCGGCGATTCCACTTCACACAGTCACTGACGGTGAGCTTGGGGCAGAGCTGACGGGCTTCTCGTTGTGGATTGGGTTGTGAGGTTCCACAAGTGGCTTGACAAAGCTTTTGTTCCATTGACCTTTGCTTAGAGTTGTTTCTGGGTAAGTAGGGTGTCCATGGACCCAACCTCTTCAATTTGGAAGAAAAAGATTATGGAAAAAGATGGAAGAAAAATACTCTTCTGAAAAGCTGAGGCTCTCATTGCTCCCTGTTAAATCAGGGGTATAGGAAGAGACAGAGATGGTACTCCATGACAAGTCCGATTTCATGCACGCTCAGATGATGGCTGTGTTGTTTCTACAACGCAGATGGTGTGAATTTCCAAACTTAACCCCTTCCCTATGAGATACCATGGATGTGTTCTGGCTGCATCATGGCTTCCCTGGCTGGTAGCTATTTCTGTGCTTCTTTCCCAGGTAATCCACGACTTCCTGTTCTCCCTGAAAGAAAGCCCTGAGAAGTTCCAGATCGAAGCCAACTTCCCTCGCCGTGTCCTGCCCTGCCTCCCTACAGAGGAGTGGCCCAACCCCCCCACGCTGCAGGAGGCCGGACTCAGCCACACGGAAGTCCTCTTTGTGCAGGACCTCACGGACGATTGACATTTTTCCAGAAGACACAAATTGGAAGAGAAATTCATATTATTATTATAATACAATATTTTTTTTTAAAGACTGCGTACAAATGAGGGATCAGAGACCACAATGCCTGTGCCAGCCGTGCTGTGTGTGTGCACACTGGCAAGAGGAAGTGTGTGCACGTCCTCACGCACCCGTGTACACAGCCATCCCCTACACTCGGAGGGCAGAGAGGGAGGGGATGTGGTGTTGCCCCTCTCCCTTCCTAGGGGAGGAACAGGAATGGCAGCTCTTGGTAATTATTGCTTTTATTGATGACAATAATAATAAAACCCCAACAACCCGATATCTTGTGAGAATTTGATACTCTGCTGCTCCTGCCAGCCAGAAGACCAGGCACCTGAATGTGCTGGAAGTGGGGTTTGGGAAAGGGCTGGACAGAATTTCTTCAGCTTCCCTCTCTGTATAAATACTTTTCTTTTAATATTTCTCTTGCTTTGTAATGACCAAAGGAGAATGGGGTTGACTATAGTATTAACTTTTTGATAAAGAGCTGGTTCGATTCTTACCTGTGTGGGACCTTGCCAGGGTTCTTAGCCTGCGTAGTGTAATAAACTCTGCCTCTAGCATGTCTGTGCCGATGCTTTCTGCTTACGCCACACTGCCGTGCTGCCAGCTGAAACAGAGTGCGGTGGACGGAGCTCCTGCTGGGCCGCTATGGCTGCTGCTCCCAGCACTGTGGGTTTGCCCAACTTCTGGCCTGGTTTGAGGCCACCGTTTCAGTTACTGGTTATGATGTGCCAGCAGAACTGCTGAAGACAAATGGAGTGTGTGCAGCGGGGGGGGGGGGAGGTGGGGCGGGTTGCTGCTGGGCTGCAGCATCCATGTCCTGGGCTGAGTGGAAGGGAGAGCTGTTGTTTGCTCAGGGACAGGCCTCCCTGATGGAGGCAGAGGGGAGTAAGGGCAGCCCAGAGGGCTGAAGGAGGGGGGCATAAGCCTACTGCCTGGGAGACTTGCTGCTGGGGGAGCTGTTGGCCACGGGGAGGGAGCAGGGCCTCCTCCTTCCCTACGGCTCCTCCCGCCCTCTGTGGGATGGGGCCGAGGTGTTTCACTTGGTGCAGCCTCCACGAAGCATGCAGGGGAGAAGAGGACGCCTCTCCTTGCTCACGTTGCTGCAGAGCGCACCCTGGTTCCTCTTCAACAGGGAGAGACCTTCCTCCTCTTTCTCCTAAAGGAACGCCCGTTCCCTTGCTGCCCGTGGGGCCCATGGCAGCGGCAGCAGCTCTGCCTTCGGCCTTGGGCTGCCAAACTGCCCGCACAGCAGGTGGGGCCTCTTCCTCGTGCTGGAGAAGGGGGGATCCTGCAGGCAGCCCAGCCCAGCCCCTGCCTGCCCACACCACGACAGCAGCCGGGCGCAGCGCCTTGGTATACATCATACATTTATTAGTGAATATCCCTCTCAAAATCAGCCACAACATTAAAAAAAATAATGATTGCACTACTTGGTCAAGCAGAACTAGCAACTTTCATTTTAAAAAAAGTACAAATCTGTTAAAAATTTCAATCAGTATAATACACATATATATAATACAACATACTAGTTATGTTAAATGCTACAAAACCAATATGATTCCAATGGAATGGAAAAAAAACCAAACACTTTTAGAGCTTTAAGAACCTTTTTTTTTTTTTCTATATATTAGCCTTTTTTCAAATACATACATGGGAAAAATGAGGTAACTGTAAAATGTGCAAGTAACAGAGCAAAAAAAATTATATATATATATTTATATATATATATATATATATATATATAAAAACTTTCTAACACAGAACACACGTCCTGGCACCTGCCGGGGAGCGGCGCTCGCCCCGGAGGCCCACGGACTGGTATATAGAACAGTAAACAGTCCACTATCCCACCACAGGAAATCATTGGTAAACAGTGGTATCTACAGCGCAGTCAGCAATCACAAACACCCTAAATTTTTTGTTGGGTTTGTTTTTGTTTTTTTTTTTTTTTTTTTCTTTTTTTTTTTGTAATTCTTCTTAAATGATACTTGTAGCTGCTCATCGGAATAAATTCTGCAGCACACGAGCTGTGAGCTTTCGAGTCGCCGTCAAAGGACCGTAAGGCTTTCCTGGCTCCCTGGGCACCGCGAGGGCGGAAGGGGACGTGGGGGGGGCGTCTCCGGGGCGCGAGGCCGCCGCGCGGCACGGGGACTCCTTTGGTTATCTGTCACTGAACGAGGGACGGGGAGGGCCGGGGTCCTGCCCAGGGGGCACCGAGCCCAGCGGTGCCGGCGGCGCGGCGGAGCCGCAGCGCCCGGCCCGGGCCTCGACGGCGGGCACGCGGCCGAGAAAGGGAGGCAAAAGGGGAGCCGACCGATCGCGCCGCGCCTCCCGCCGCCCTCCGCGCTCGATCGGCCGGGTGGAGACCGGCGCTCGCTTGCCGATCGGAGGAGAGCGGGGCGCGCGGCTTCCCGCCGATGGGCGGCGGGCGCTCCCCGGCCAACCGGAGATCGACGCTCCGCTCCGCGCCTAGGGCGCGGGATGCGAGGGAAAGCCCCAAAGCCGCCCACACCCGCCGGGCGCGGCCCGCTCCTCGCGCCTCGCCGCGGCCGCCGACCCTTCGCCGCCGGGGCCCAGCCCCGCCGCCCGGCCCCGCCCCGCGGGGAGCGGCCCCTTGCACACGCCGCCGCGGGGACGGCCCTGAAAGCCTCACGGTCCTGCAGTGGCGTTGCGGACATGTGCAGTACAGTGCATGGCAGTATCAGCTGAGCACAAAAACCCCTCTCCCCACCCCCCTCACCCCACAGCCGGCTAGACGTAGCCAAGACCACGTTCCAAGCTGGTCAGACATGCATGCATATTTGTGAACATTTACATAGGGCTGGCGGCCGCGCGCGGAGCCTCCCAGGCGTCGGCAACGCGGGGAGGGAGCGACCCTCCTTCCCGCCCCCCCCCTCCTCGCTAATTAATCATGCAAAATGACTCGGGCCGCACCGCCGGGACGGCCGGCGCATCGCCGGGGCGGCGCCGAGCGGCAGAAACCACCGCGAGGTCGCGGCAAAACCCCGCGCCGCGCCGCCCGGCCCGCAGGATGAGGCGCTCGGGAGCCCGGGGGGCGAACCGGGCCTCCACGCTGAGCTCCCCGCCGGGCCTGACCGCCTCGGAGTGAGCGGGGCTCGGGGCCGGGGCCGTCCTCCCGCCTGGGAAGGACACGGAGCGGTGGGGAGCGGCCCCACGTCGGCCCCGGGCCCGTCGGCACCCGGCTACGGTGCGCCCTCCGCCCTCCTCCCACCGCCGAGGGGAAGAGCGGCCACAGGACCAAAGAAACGCGACGGAAAAGGAAACGGAAGGAGAAAAAAAAAAAAACCTACCCTAAAAACAAAACAAAAGAGAAACGGGGGCGGGGGGGAAATAATAATCCCTAGCGGAGTACAAAGACCTGGAAAGTGATGGAGCGACGACAGCGTCTTTGCAGTGCGGAGGACACAGGCGGCCGCCACCAGCAAACACCATTCGGCCCCGCAGCGCTCCGAGCCACGGCGGAGGAGGAGGGCTGGCCGCAGCCCGGGCTGCTCAGCGCTCACCGCATCCGAGGAGAGGCTCTGGGGAGGGGGGTAAGCGCACGGCCGGGCCCTGGCAGCGGGCAGCGGCCCCCGCCCCTGGCCCGACGTCCTCATCCTGTAACCAATTGTGTGGCACGGCGCCCGCCCGCCTCAGTCCGCCTCCCGCTGCACCTCCGACGCATCCGCCCGGCAGATGGGGCACGTGCGGTTCGCCTGGGGGGACAAGGAGAGAAGAGGGGCGGTGAACGGGGGGTCCCGAAGCCCACCGGGGTTGGCGGCATCCGCAGCCCTATCCGCTCACCTTTAACCATTTGTCGACACACTTAGCGTGGAACTCGTGGTTGCAGGGCAGGACGCGGAGCAGCTGCCGGGCCTCGAAGTCGCTGAAGCACACAACGCACCTGGGAGGACGGACGGCCGTCAGCCCGGCCCCAGCCCCGACCCTCCCCCGACAGCCCCGTCCCCAGCCCCCGCAGCTCGCTCACAGGGTCTGCTCGGATTGGTGGCTCTCAGGGTTGAAGCGGTAGGACGGGAGGTGCTCGATGTCTGCTTTGGTGAGTCCCCGTGGCTTGGCCTCCCCCAGCCGCTCGGCCAGGTTCAGTAACGCCTGCGGGAGATACGGACGGCTCAGCCCCGGTGGAGGCACCCCGGAACGCCAAGGTCACCCCACAGGGCAGCAGAGCCACACACCTCGTAGTTCTCCATCTCCACGTCATCCACGTCCAGGTCCAGGCTGATCGTGGGCCCCACGGCCGTCGGCGACACAGGAAGCATAGAGCTGCATGGGGGGAGGATGGGGCCCTCAGCGCGGGTGCCTCGGTGGGGACAGAAGCACCATGACACCCCACGCCTCCCACATCCCTGCCACCCCCCCAGTACTCACAGGAAATAGGGCAGGAAGCTCGGGTAGTACGGAGGGGGCGGTGGAGGGGGCGGCGGGGGGGGCAGCGCCTGCTGCAGCCGGTACCGCTGGGTGTTCAGCCGCCGGGGCATCATGTGGGGGTATGGCTGTGGGGAGAGATGAGGGCTCAGGGCCGTGCCCGCAGCTCCTGCATCCCCCAGCATCGAGACAGGGACTTACCACGCCGAATGGCAGCTCTTGGTGCAGCGGGTCATGGGGGAGGTAATGCAGCGGCACGGAGGGGGAGAGCGTGGGAGCATGGTGGGATGGGGGGTACGTGAAGCCGGTGATGGGGTGCTGCTCCCCTCGCAGGTCCACATCATTGTCTATCCTCTGCAGAGGCTGTAGGGGAAACTGTTAGGCTGAAAAGGGTGTCTCAGATTTCATCCACTGGCTTTAGCACGGCATTGCACCCCATGCATCCCACCTGGGGGGCTGCACAGAGATCATACTCCCTGTTCCAGAGCCCCATGCCTGGCTCTGCAGCACCAACACCTCCCCAACCCTACCCCGACTCACCATTCGTGGGTGCTGGGCTTGGAGAGGCACAAACTGCCCCAAGGGAGCCATGTGGGGCGGTTGGTGGGGGGGCACTGGCGGCGGGGGCGGGTGCAGGATGTAATGGTCGCTGGAGATGATTGGAGGGAACGTCTGGTAGGAGACTGGGAGCTGTTGCATGGCGCATGCCTGGATCAACTGCGGGGTTTGGAGAGAAATGTGGGTCAGGGGCACTTCTGTCTGCCCCAGAGCATCAAACAGTCCCCACACCCACAGCCCCTGTGCTCTGGGGTGGCACCCACGCAGCCTTCAGGCAACCCATGGTCACCGCCAGGTGTCCCCTTCTCTGTCCCCACCGTGACTCACCGGGGGTGGGAGGCAGCAGAGCGGGTAGTGCTGTCCACTGAACATCACTGAGCATGCTGGGAGCTGCTGGGTGCTGCACCCAGGGATGTGCTGGCTGGTATGGATGGGGAAGCCTTGCGTCGTAACGGTTGTGACCGTGTAGGAGAGAGGGACAGGTCCCTGGTGCACCTGGGGACAAGGCACAGAGGATGTGGGCAGAGGACACAGTCCCAGCTGGGCTGTCCCCATCCTGGAGGGGCAGCAGCAGGGCAGAAAGCACCCAGCACTGGGACATGGCCAGCATAATGCAGGGCTCAACGTGAGTTTTGGACCTCGCTTTGCAACCAGCGGTCAGGGTGACATGGGCTCCCACCCCACCACCACCAGAGGGGACCACAGGACATATCACAGGTCCCTCTCCTAGAGCTGCCTCTGGACAACACGGTATGAGTGCACAATCACTCTCAGCACCAGAGCTGCTCCTGCAGCACCTACCTGGTCATGAAGATCCACCATGAATGGGTTCTGGTGGGGTGGGTGAGCGGCCGGGTGCAGCATTCGTGGTGGTGTGCTGGGGAGAGCGTAGGCGCGGGGCTCATCTACAGGGATGTGCGGCTGCTGGGGGAAGGCAGGGTGCAGCTGGGTCTCATCCTGGCCCAGCAGGGTTGCCAGAGGTCGGTCGCGTCGTCCCCACTGACGCCTGGCAGGGGGGCTGCGGAGCCACCGCAGGAGAGAAACAGAGCAGGAGTGACCCCCAGGCAGGGTCAGCGCCCAGCGGTGCAATGCTCAGAGCTGGGCTCCTCATTTGGCTGCCAACGTCGAGCTCCACTTGCCCTGTGTGTGTCCTCAGCACAGGACCCCACATGTTCCCCCTGGCCATGCTCCCCACCCTGAGCTCCCCCAACCCGCCAGGTGCTGGTGGCTGCCCCAGCAGGCTGTAACCCACGGTGTGTCCCAACACAGCCACGATGGCCACTGGGACTCCGTGCTGCCCCATACCTTCGCCGGAGGTGGTCAGGGCTGCTGCAGGGTCCCCCTGAGAAACGACGTTGGTTAAAAGGGGCAGAGGGAGGCCGCCTATTCACTGCCAGTTCCCATGGTCGCATTGGTGACGTCGGGAGGCGGATGAGCACGCAGGACCTCAGGCTCCAGGCAGGGCAAGACACCAGCACCTTGGATCCTGTGAGAACAACAGCAGGTCATGGTCTCTTAAGCCCCCAGGATTGCACGGGGTTGGAGCATGAACAGGAGCCCCAAATCCTCCCTGATATGGGGTATGGGGGAGGTAGAGGTGTGGAGCTGGCTCCGGGCAGCAGCCTTACCCCAAGATGTGCTCTGCAGTGTGACCCCAGCACTGCCCAGCCTGCTGCCCAGGCACCCAGTCCCAGGCCCACCACCGCTCCTGGGGCTGGAGACAGCAGAGCCTGGCCCCCATTGGGTACCCAGGCACCGTCCCTCTGCTGTGTGACCCCCCCATGCAAGACACAGACACTAAGAGAGACAGAAGCACGTGTTTTTGGCAGAGAGAAAAGCAAGCTGGTGACTGCAGCACTGTCCTAGGCTGCTAATAGGACCAGGTGCTCCCAGCATGTCCTCAGCCAAGCAGGGTTCAGTGCTGTTCTGGGGGTGTTCTTTCCTGCAGGGCTCCTGTGTGTCTGCTCTGCACCCTCTGCAAGCTGCCAGTAGGGCACTGCTCCACTGCCCTGCACCCATGGGTGTCCCCATGTCACTGCCACGCAGCGAAGTGCCACCGCTCCACACCTGGGGCTGCTCATTGCCTGGCTCGACGTCCTCCCGTGTCCCTGCAGTACAAGGTGGCACAAGTTCCAATCCAAGCAGCTCTGGCCTCAAAGCTGACCCCCAAATCCAGCTGGAGGCCATCTCCCTGCACAGCGCCTGCTTCAGCCCTTCCTCCTGCCGCTCCATGCGCTGGCCATGCAGGCACAGGCTGAGCACAGAGCCGGGCAGCAGCACTGCAGGAGGCTGGGGGCGTCGCCAGAAGGACAAATGGCCATGTCACACCGAGGGGACGGCCTGACACTGTGCCGAGCATCTCCTCCTACCCTCACCCCAACCTGGGATGCTGGTTCTGAATCCGAGGGCAAATCTCTCTCTTTTGGGCAAAAACAAAGCCGCCACAGCAGGAGCCCTCAGAGCAGCCCGCGCTCCCGCTGGGGTCCGACCGCTGCGGGGTCCAGAGCTGTGCGCGGTCTGTGCTCACCGCGCCGCTCCGGGCTCCCCCCCGCGTCCCCGCTTACCGCCTCCCGTTTCACCCCACGCACACCCGCGGTGCTCGGGCCCCGCGCGACCCCCCGGGTCAGCGCCCAGAGGCCGCGGCAACGGCCGGGACGCGGTGGGGGCGGACACTCGCGGCCGAGGCTCGGCGGCCACCGGGCACGGGAACAAAGTTAGCGGCGCTCGGTGCCATTTGCCGGGGCCGCCCGAGGACCGCCGCCCGCACGGCCCCACGCCCCCCACCGGCTCCGGCCCAGCGCGAGCGCAGGGTCACGGCTCGGCCCCGCCGCCGCCCGAAGTGCCGCCCTCCGCGCCGCGCCCCGACGACCCCGGGGGCCGTAACCCCCACGCACGGACCCTCCGAGCCGGGCACGGCCCCCGGAGCGCGCCGGGGCTCAACGGAGCTGTGGCTTTAAGAGCGGCCGCTCCGGGGCCATGTGCTCGGCGCCAAACAAAAGCAATAACAAAGGCGGCCCCGGGCCCCGCCGCGCCGCCCCGGGGCAGGTGCCCCCGCCGGAGACGGGGAGGTCTTCGGGGGGGGCGGCGTCCACCCCCGCCCCGCTCCCCGAGCCGCTCCCCCCCCCTCCGGACCTACCTGCACTGCCGACCGGGGCCGCGCTCCGGGAGCCGCTGCGGCGCCCCCGCCTCCTCCCGCCGCTCTTTGTTCGCCGACGCCGGGCCCGGGCCTGCCCCCCCCCCCACTCCCTCCCGGCCGGCCGGCCCCCTCCCTGCCGCCGCCGCCGTTTCCGGTGCCTCTTTGTTAACCGCGGCTCGGGGCGGGCGGGCCGTGGCTGCCGCCGCCGGGGTGCGGGTACGGGGTGCGGCCCCTTTAAGGCGCGGCGGCACGCACCGGGCCGAGGCACAACACTCGGAGGCCCCGGGGGCGCGCGCGCCTGGCGGGAGGGGAGAGGGGGAGCGAGCGGGCGGCGCGGCGCGCGCGCGACCCACGTGACCAGGCGTGTCACGCTCCGCCGCCATCTTGGAGGCGCGGGGCTGGGCCGCCACGCGGGGCAGCGCCCCCTCCCTCCTCCTCCCCCCGCCGCGCGGGAGGAGCGCTGTCATAGCAACGGTCCGCAAGGAGCAGGGGCCCCGGCAGCGCGCCCCTCCCCGCGGCACGCCGGGCCCCGGCACCCCTCTTACCTGAGGCCTCTTCCAGGCCTCCGGCCCCTCTGCCGCTCCGGGCGGGCCGTGCGGACGGCAGATCGGCCGCCCCCGCGCTCCCGCCGCGAGGTGCGTCGATACGCAGGGAGAAACGAGGCGGTGGGCGCGGAAGCTCCGCCGCCGGCCCCGAGAACCGACACGTGTCCGCGTCCCGCTCAGGGCCTCTCCTGATGCCCGCGCCCACCGCCTGCCGGGCACGCGCGGCTCCCACGGCATCTGTGCCCGGTTTGTCTGGGGACCCCGGCAAAGCCTACTGCTTCAAGACGGCCTCTGCTCTCTGTGCCGAGTTAAATCAGCACAGAACTCGTGGGAGAACCCCTGAGCGACACCGAGCGCCCAGCCGGGAGCTGCCGGCCAGCCCATGGGCCGCGCCCCGGCACCGAGCACGAGGCGGAGCCCGCGGGCAGCGCGGCCCGAGCTGACAGCAGGCGCTGCGTCCGTGCCGGGCTGCTGCTTTACGGCACGCCGAGAAACTCCCAGGTATGAGAGCCAGCCAGCTGACAGCCCTGATGTCATGCCTGTAAAACAGCCCTCCCCTGACAGCTGGGCTTTAAAGTGCTAACAACCAAAAGGGAGATAATTAATTTGTAACGTCACCCCTTTTAAAGAAAACCTCAGAGCCATGGCGACGGTTTAACAATCCAGTAAGCTCATCATCACACCGAGTGGCAGTGCTCGGTTCTCTCCTGCCCCCGGATCCCTCCGGGCCCATCTCAAGGCCGTTTTGCCTACTCTCACCTCCTCACCCAAATCCTGGCACACACCAGCACATACAGCAGCCTCAAGGCTTCCCCAGGGCTTAGAGCAAACTCCTTCTGCCCCAACAGCTGCTCCTATGCCTTGGCGGGGGCCAGAGAGCACAGCTGTGACAGGGGTCAGACTCTGTTCAGACAGACACCCCAAGAGGGGACAGGCGAAGGGCTGATGATCACCCTCAGTGTCCACTATTGGCTTCAGGAGCCAGGGACAAAGAGGGAGATGGCACCGTGCACTTTGAGCTCACCACTATTTCCTGGCAGAGATAGCAGTGCACCTTTACACGGTGGCCAGGACACAGCCTGACCCTAAGAACAGCTTAAACAGCACACAGAGGCCCAAATGACAGATATCTGTACACACGCTCCCTCCCAGCACGTTCCAGCTGCACCAGATCCCCGGCAGCCAGCAGCTATCAATGTCCTCAGGACAACGGTGGGAGAAGCAGGTGATGGAACATGGCTCTCTGGCGAGCAATGCTCATGCCCTGTGCCTGGCCAGGCCAGGTGGGTTCCTGAGGCACACTGTGCGCCTGCCCAGCAGCCCCTGTGAGGACAGGGCACGTACAGGTGGCTCAGCTCACATCTGCCCTGTCCTGCCTTGGGGACACAGCAGTATACACAAACACCACTACATCATGCTGCTCCAGGTATGTGCCACCATGTAAAAGGCCACTGCTGACCACCAGTGTGATTGCATCCTGATGTGGGCTTAAGCATGGAGGAGCACAACAAGGAGCCCAAGTGACAGGCATTAGCCAGTGCTTCTGGGCCAGGACAAGGGCTCCTGAGTCCATTCATCTGCCCTTCACCAGGGACACCAGTGGCTCCAGCCACTGAGCAGAGTGAAACCTCCACAGAAGCTCTCTACCTGTGAAGGCTGCACATGCCCAGCTCTTGTCACAAAGAACTGCACAGGATGAATTCGGAATCACCACAGCCCACCCTCTTCCTCACAAGAGCCAGAGGTCAGCACAACAGGAGCCTGCTTGAGCCCAAGCTCTTTGCGACACCATCTGCTGCTACAGACGTGCCACCTCCCCGGCCCCATATATAGGTCAGGTCTGTCACAGGATTAGCTGGGGCGATTGAAGCGATGTGGGGAAGACTCCCAGTGGAGGCAGGCTCTCCCCCAGCCTCTCCTGAACACTCATGCCATCATGAAGCATGCCATCAGCTTCCAGACATACTCTCCCCAGCCTTTCCACCAAGTCCAGGAGAGATCCTCCCCTCCCCACCATCTGCAAAACAAGCAAGAAGAAACCGGTACCAAGAACTAAGGAGTTCCCAGCCTTCAGGGGGAGACAACAGGAGAACCCCCACCCTACCCAAAACCCAACAGAGACCAGGTGACGTGGGACGCCCCAACATCAGCAGGAGCTGCATGGTGAGGTGCTTTCCCGCTGAGAGGAGCTCCCTCCCCGCTTTGCACACCTTGGTGGAGCTGAGTTTGCTGGCAGGGGAGGCAAGGACGCCTTCGCAGCGATCGCACACCACCCACTCACACCCCCGGGCTGCCAGCACTCCCATCAAACGCCTCCAGCCACACGCGTGGAGACGCTGACATGAGGAGCGAGGAGCTGCACAGGCAGCGGAACTGATAACACCCAGTTTCCTGTCGATCTCTCTCCCACGTGGATTCTCTGATGTCTAATAGCAAGGCTGAGCTGCAGTGCAGAGGGAGAACTAGCAGTCTCTTCCTCTCCAGACCTTTGAGATAGCTGCTGCACTGCTGATCTTAACTGAAACCAGCCAGCAAGTTCAAAGCAGAGAGAAGACTCACAAATAAACAGTAAGCTTGTGCAAGCCTTCATTTCCTCAGGACAGGAATCTGCAGACATATCTCCACCTTTCTTCATTTGCCCTAGAAACAGCTGCACGACCTAAGCAGCGTGACCAGAAGGCTGTGGTGCAGCAGCTCAGGTACCTCTGTAGCTCAGCAGCATCCAGCGAGGGGAAGCACCCTGACTCAACCTGTGGGGTGCTCCAGCCTGAGCAGCTGTTAGAAGCCATTCAGCAGCCTGTGGTGGCCCCCTCCCATGGCCACAAGCACCGTGAACCGTGCTCACCTCCATCTCCTTTCATCCTGCCACAGGCAGTCCCACAGCTCAGCTGTACATGGGCAGGGGGACAACAGCCAGCACTTCCACAATCATCCCTACCCCGCCACCTGAGCAGTCCCCAAGCCCTGCCACTCCTTCCCTCTACAGGACACAATGCTTCAGGCCTCCTCACTGCTTTGCCCTTCACGTTTGCACTCCATACAGCTCTGCCTTAAAGCAGAGACCCCACCTCCTCCAGGCCACAGCTACCCAAGGGAGCAGGGGTACAGCCTGCATCCCTCACCCACCACCCTCTGCAAGCATCCCACCCAGCCCAGCCTGCACACTGCATACACTGCGCCAAGGGGCAGCGCCTCCAGACACCTCCCCACTGCTTCACCTGCTGGGCACAGCCCGGATCGCTCACACTGCCCTTCTTCTGCTGCCAGCAGCACCTGGCAAAAAGGACACAGGCAGAGCCAGGAGCCAACGGATGGCAGCAAGCAATTCAGCAAAACGAAGCGCCTCTTGAAAGCGTGGGTGACGGTCAGGAAGTTGGGTTGGGTGCTTTGTTTGCATTTTAGGAAGCCTGCAGGGACACTGACAACCTGCAACAATCATTTTCAGAAAGGAGCTCAGACAAATTCACAATTTGCAGCCACTATTTGCCCTCTTTTGTCCTTGATTTATAATTAGCCAGGGGTCTGCTTTCAAGATGCCCTGAAACAGGCACTGACCACTGCCTTAAGCACAAAGGAGTGCCATACCTCCCCAGTACATCACTCACAGAAAACCCTGCGCCAGTGCCTGGGGATAGTTTTAAAAGGGAAAAAAACCACCATGATTTCCAAGCTGACAGCCCCTGTGCACAAAGCACGACTGTGCAGTGACAACAGAGCAGCCTGGGGCACAGGAGCTGGCTGACCTCTGCTACAGCTCTCGCCGGCAGATTTTTATTGTTCACCACTCGCCCAAAGCGCAGGCACACAGAGAAAAGCAACTAAGGCACTTGGATCAAAAAGCAAACGCAGCCGGGGAGCCGCACCGGCACAGCAGGGAAAAGGCAAGCTGCTGGAGGGAAGCAGGCTCTGCGCCTGCCTGGCCAGGAGAGGAAGGACCGGAGCCAAGCCCCTTCCTGGAGACACAGCACAAGGTGCTGGAGCCTGCGGTCACCTCAAGGCAGGCTCAGCCCAGAGCAGGCAGCTCATGACATACAGCAAAGCCAGGCCCTCTGCTCTGTGTGATCAAGCTAGAACCTGCACACTGCTTCTTGGGGTAGCCAAGGGCTTTGTCTCTGCCGCTGGTCATCATTGGAAAATAAGGCTCCCTGAGATGCACGCTGTGGGCAGTGCTCCCCTCACTCCTGCCTTGCACACAGCCAAGCAGGGAGCCCTCCTAAAGCACCCCACTCTAGGACATCTGGTTGAGCAAATCCACCGGCCAACCTTTCCTCTAGCACAAGGCAGGTGACAAACCACATTTCTACAGCTGGCCCTGAGCAGGGAGCCAAGGGACGGCGGGAAGACGCCATGTGCCAGCAACCCGCTTCAGAGATGAAAACCCAACAGCATCAAAAAGCTCCGCGCTTTGCTGCCGACAGCCAGTGCTGGCTGCCCAGCCGTGCCCCGCGGCCAGGCTCACGTGACTGCAAAGTGGATGCACACGTAGGAGTGGCTGTAGTGACAGCATTACCGCTTGTGTCGGACACACATCTAAGCCCAGCAAATCCCAGCGCTCTGCAGCGCTCATTTACAAACCCCACACGCTCTGCACAGGTACGCAGGCTTCAGCAAGAGCTCAGTGCCCATGGCCTGGCAGGGACACCCAGGGAACAGTGAACGTGTGCCTCTGGGACCCTCTGATGCCCAAGGATGAGCCTGTGCCATGCCTGGGGCAGGGAGAGCCCTTGTTCGAGCTAGGAGCCCACCCTGTGACACTGCCACTCCACGATGTCAGGGTGCTCCTGCTCCATGGATACACACATGGAAGTGGGGATACCTGATGGGATCAGCAGGACCTCACCCCATCCTGCTCTGCTTCCTGTGCCTTTGTTTCACACCAAGCCTCTGAAGCAGGACTTCACCAACAGCGCACACCTGGATGTAATGCCACGAGCCAAAGGCGAGGTCCTACCTGCTGGCTGTTACTTCATTCTTCTAACAGGTCCATAAAACAGGGATAATTAAATCTCTCCTAAACTCTATTCCATTTAAAATAAAAATCTATAGTCCCTATTTCATTAGCTGGCTCTGGGTTTTACAGCTTGATCAATTCCCCTCACAGAGCCCCGGTCCCAGGCAGGCAGACACAAACACGCAGCGAGCAGCTTCCACTGTGCAAATCAATGGGGATTTGCAAAGTCTCCTCTCTCAGCTCTTTGTTCTGCACTTGCTGAGCAGGAGCCGCGCAGCACATCAGGTAGGGGTTGTGTGCTGCACTGCCTGTGGGAACAGCGCTTCCAGGAGCCAGATGGGGCACGTGGCAGTGCTCCCTCCAGCAAGGGGACAACCAGCAGGGGCCCCACAAACACGGCCCCAGCCCCAAAGGCAAGGCAACCTTGTGGACAGCACCACTCCTCTCCCAACACGGCCAAGTAAGACAAGGCCCAGCTCCAGCAGCCAGGCAGAAGCAGCAGCTGCTCTCACCTCTCCTGCAAGAAGCGGAAGAAGCCGAGCACTGGGAGCTGAGCACTCAGCTCACCATTTCCTGCCCTTCCTGCCCACCCTCCCCCCCCATCACCGTGCCACGGCCAGAGCAGCCAGGGCTCCAGATGGCTCCACCACCCCACGAGCCGCTCCCGTGGGCACAGCAGGGATCTGCTGGCGGCCAGCAGCAGATGGAGGGACCTCAGCGGGAGCCGCACAGACAGCACCCGCCTCCCACCCCACACACCGGGGCAAAGGATGCCGTCCCGCTGTCCCCACGGGCTGCAGGAATCCGTTTATCCGAGCACAGGGACGAGCCAGGCTGCAGCTCACCATCACCTGAGGTCGGCAGAGCAGAGCCGGGCTCCCGCTGCCCGGCCGCCTTCAAAGCAAACACCCAAAGGTGACAAACAAAGGCACCCGGCAGGCACTCCGCATTAGCAGTATTTTTAGACGCCGCTCTGGAGCCGGCCTTATTATTTTCATTGCAACGTGCATAATTACCCACCATGCACCGCAGTGACATCAGGCAGCAGCCCGCTCCCCTCCACCGCCGCCGCGGCCGCTCCTCCTCCTGCTGCTGCTGCTGCTGCTGCTGCTGCTACCGCCGCTCCCCGGGGCTCCGGCCTCAGCCCACGCACAGCACCGGGACATGGGAGCCGCGCACTTCGGGGCTGTGGAGCCCCGGCCCGGAGCCGAGGCAGCTCCAGGCGTCAGCACGGGGAGCAGGGCCGCGCACGGCTCGCGGTCGGCGCGCAGCGGGACGGGGCGCTGCCGGAACGCGGCAATGCCGCTCAGGGCCGCGGGCACCCCGCACGGTCCCCGGCCCGCTTAGGCCGCCCACGGGGCGGCGGGACGGGGCTGCCGGGCCCCGCGGCGCAGCGCGTCCCACGCCGCGGCACGGCCGCCAGCACCGCCCCACGCGCGGGGCCGCGCTCCGGACCCCGTCCCCACTCACAACTTCCGCAGCGGTTCCGCCGCTCCGCACGGCGCCGGGCGGCGCGGACGGGGCGCTCCCCGAGCACGAAGCCCGGAACGGCCGAGCGCAGCGAGGAGCCCCGAGGGCGGCCCCGCTTCC
>NW_024962282.1:0-10914 GCF_019238085.1 Lagopus leucura
GAAGTCCCCTCCTCATCCTCTTTCCTTGCAATTTTCTCCCACCATAGGGATCTCCATCCATCCTTCTCTCAGCAGCTGCTCTGAGATCCTGGGGGATCACTGGAGCACTGGCAGTGCCAGGGCTGGAGCCAAGATAAAGAGAGATGAAAAAAATTCAAGGCATAGGGAAAATATAGCCCTACTTGGTTGTGGCATATTAAGCACAATATCCCATTTCTCCTAGGCAGCCCTTCACTCCTGCCTGTGTCTCAGCTACTGCTGCTGAAGCCATTCCTACCGTATCACTTCCTGCATGCGGGGGTATTTGCATGAGGCATGTTCCTGAGACCACACTGTGTGATACGTTTGTGCCCTGGATTAGTTTAATGGAACTGCAATACAACCTGCAAACAGCTTCCCAGCTGGTAAATTGTGTTTAAACAGTGGAAAACAAATACGCTTTCTTAATGCTACATCTGGTTGCTTAGTGTTGCTCCTATCTCCAGTCCGTTTTGCAGTGCCTCAGCAAAATTGCCAAACAAGCTGGCCAAAAATCAATTGAACAGAGATCAGAAGGAAAAAACAAATGAGATATAACAGTCACTGATGGGATACACAGGCATATCAATTTGGCAGCTAGTCAAACTGTTGGAGGCAATCAGCCGTGCTCATTAAATGTCAGAGTTGTGAATTTGCCCGGGGCATTATCAGCAAGGGCTTGAAAGTAGCCCAGCTCAGTTGAAAGAGATTTTCTCCCCTGAATTTTAGGTAAATGGATGAATGAGATGTCAATAGCAATTCCATACCCCAATTTTAGCTCCAGAACCTGATTTTAGTTCCAAAAAGCTGGGCTGTAAATGGGAGAGGGGGCATGTTTGATGTAGAAGATTCAAGAAGCAGCAGATTCCCTGCGTACACTCAAACTTAGAAAGAAACATGCTGCTGTTACTGGGATTGGTTTTCCTTAGAATCACAGCAACTTATGTGTTGCATGACAATTGCCAGGAGTTGACATAAGATTGGAGGCAACTAGAGCGAGGAGGAGAAAACTTAATTCTTCTAGAGATCAGCAAGGAATGAGCAGTAGCTCTCTTCCCTGACACTGCATGAGCAGAGCACAGCCAGCTGCTGGCACAGGGCAGGGTCCGCACCTCCCACCTGCTACCTTTCTCTTCTCTGCACTTCAGGTGGTCACTGCTTTAGCTTCAAAAAGCATAAAGTAGAAGACTCAATGGCTTGCTCATTTATGTAGGCTTTGGGAAAATACTGGGGAAAGAGTTTATATTGTGTAGATATGAGGAAAGACATGCTTTTGGTTTGTTTGTTTGTTTTTTGCACCTGACAGAAGTCTCAGTAATGATAGGTTTTAAGCCAATTATTATTCACATATCTCTGTGCAAATCTGAGAGGTTTCCCACAGGCAAACCAGTTACCCAGTATGGGCTAAGTTGTGAAATACACACTTGGCTAAGAGCTTTGCCTCACTAACGACCTTGGAATATGACCTTTAATTTTGGACGCGTGTCTGTATAAATAAGCCATCACAATTAGTCTGCACTGTGCTTGTCACAAAGACCATTCACACAGAAAGGACCTGAAGGTAAGCATTAGGCAGATGTGATTCTTGTGGCAACCAAGCTCAGTGATTTCTCTATGGACACAAGACTTCCTTACCCTAGCACAGAAGTGGAAAACGGAGCTCAGTTTGTAAGGGGAAGAGGCTGAGAAGAAACCTCTGGGCAGAGATCTCTGTGCCACTGGGAGCAAGAGCTGCCTAGCTGTGTGGCCAGGGCCCTGAGCACTGTTCAGATCCCTACACACAGAAGAATCTATGCCTGGGACTTTTGTGTACTTGGTCATTACAAAAACATTCAATAGACAGATGGCCCCCTGCTTAAGATGGAGTCCGGTATTACTGTTGCACTGGATGGGAGTCACTATCAGTCTGACTAATGCTGCCCGCTTCTATATCACATTTCCAAACACACAAATAAATCAGTGCCCTTTGCTCCCAACAGAAATGCTTGTGGGTTTGAATTGAGATTGGGAGGGTTGCTGACCTGCCAAGCCAAGTGCTGCTGAGATAGTAGAGTGGGAGGTTGCTGAGGAGTGAGAAGCTGACATCAGACACTGGCACTGGATCCAAAGGGGGATGGTATCCATCCTTCTGCTGCTCCAACACAGCAATGCTTCAGGAGGATGTGGCATTTATTTAGTGCATGCTGATTAGCACTGACAACACTGACAACGTATATGAGATCATTATCTCAGATATCATTTACCAGGAAAGCGGGTATCGGTTCCTCGCCTCCAGTATACCAGTTCACAGGAAAGAGTTAAAGTTGTATATCTGCAGTCACAAAATGGGCAGCAATCTGCAGCCTGTTGTCAGGTCAGCAGTTTGCCTGATAAAGGAGCCCTGACCTCACCTGTAGTGGAAAGTCCAAAGTTATCTTCAGGAGATTTCAGGATTGTTGACCAAAAAGCAAAAGTGCAGAAATCTGCATAGGGCAGTAGCCTAGAAATACGGGCCAAAATAAATGTTGTGATGTGGTGGAGGCCTCTAACTACCAATAAGACAGCACTTTGCCATGCCCCTCCAGTGTCTGAAACCCCATCCAAAGGATGTCTCCTTGAGTGGCACGATCTGAGTCTTGTTGAATCCAAGGTTCGGTGCCGCAGATGCAATGCTTCCTCCAATCCCTCTGATGCTGGAGATAACGTCTTGCCCATTATATTTACCGAAGCCTGGATTTCCTCTATGGGGGAAGTCCTCCTGTAAAAAAGCACAGAGAATGCTTTAAAGAAGGAGCAGAATGTGCTCAGATTGTGAAGCAGCTGATCTGAAGGCACTGCAGATCCTTAGGGAGGCCTGGGCCACAATGGTTGACATTTGAGACAGGAAATGATGGTTTATTTAACTAACTGAACTGAAAACTGCCAGGGAATTTAAACAAGGGAAACAGAATAACTCATGGCAGCCTTAGCTAAGTAAGTCATGCAGGCTAAAACTTCTGTGGTCATGGGAAATACTGAGAGATATGTGACATCTGTTAGCGGCAGTGGCCTCTGCTTTGTGATTCATCTGAGAGGTGGATCAGGTGGGCAAAGAGGCTGTTCCTGCCTGCTCAGCACAGCTCTGCCTTTAAGTTTCTGGGATATAATGGCACAATTCTGGCACAATCTTGTTTTGCTCATATATGCGTGTGGTGTTTTTCAAATGCTTTGAACAGTTTTACTAGTTAAAAAAAAAAAAAAAACCAACCAAGGTTTCTGTTCAAATAATGGCTTTCTTCACTGTTCTTAGCCATGTGCAGGAAACTCTAGGATTTTCCACTTTTTGTGGCAGTAAATGATATCTAAGAGTTTGACTTTGCTAGAGGCTAAAGGATCTGGCTATAGAAATCAAGCTGAGGGGAGAAGCCCTCTCAAAGTGAGACAACCTTAGTAACAGCAAAGGAAATTGAGATAATGGCACAGCTGAAAAGCATTCATGATTCATCAATTGGTAACCAAGGAAAAAAGAAGGAAAAAAAAACAGGAAAAAAAAAAAAAAGGAAGGATTAAAAAAAGAAAGAAAAAGCAACTGTGAGCATTTTGGGGGTTTCACAAAGCAAATCTGACTTTGCCAGAACCCAGGTCTCAGGGCAGAGCTCCTGCAGTGAGTAGCTCAGTGCATGATCTCCCCTTTGCCCACCAGGCATGTTCCTGTGGCCCAGTTTTTTTCTCCTGTGCATCCATGCCCCGCTTCCCTCCAGCCCTGCTGAGGGCCAGACAGTCAGGACTTCAGGCCTGGAATTCATTGTCCCAGCTGCACTTGAGCCCATTTAAAGGGAAAATGGCAGATAGCTGTCCTTCTGCAGAGCAGTGACCTTAACCTTCTTCTCCAGCCCACTGAGAGGGCAGAGTTGAGTGAACAGCCTGGCTGCTCTGCTGAAAGCTATGGCCTCAGGGGAACTAACATACTGCTGTTGTTGTTGGGTTTGCTGTCAGCTGAATGGTCCCCAGCCGGATTCATTGCGCAACTGTACAAACACCGGTGCCAGCACAAATAAGGGACGATGAAACAGCCAGTGCTGCTGGCCAGGTTTCTTCTCTCTGCGCTGCCAGCTTGGCTAGCTGAAGCCATCCACAAATGTGGGACACCTACTCCAATTTGGTGAATGTAAAACCCTGAGATTATTATTTGAATCCTCCCGCCGTTCTGCACAGATCCCAGTATTGGCTCACTTGTGCTTCACTTTGCTTGCATGCTTTTGAATGTGCTGCATGCTTTTGAAATTTGTCCCTGGGTGCATTCAAGGCCAGGCTGGATGTGGCTCTGGGCAGCCTGGTCTGGTGGTTGGCGACCCTGCCCGTAGCAGGGGGTTGAAACTAGATGAGCATTGTGGTCCTTTTCAACCCAGGCCATTCTATGATTCTATGATTCTAAATATTCACGTGGCACTATCAGGAGGAGAGTGCTTCAGAAGGGAATGAGTCTATAACACCGTATCATCTGCTGCTGAGTGCCACCGAAGCACCTCAACCTTGAATGATCGATCGGCTGATTTTGTGTTATTTATGTTGCCCTAAAGGCTGCGTTTTGAAACTTGAGGTGTATGGATTAGAAAAGCTGACAACTCATTCTGCTCAAGCTGTTTAATAACTCCTCACAGATCCTGTTTCAAAAGCTTGTTTTCAAGGGAGGGAATACATCCAACTTGCAGAGACCAACTTCCTTCTCAGTTTAGATGAATAAAGTCTTGCAAATATTTAGAAACTGATTTAAGCTAACAAAGTCAAGGAAATCAGTATTAAAACTCAAACTCCTGCTTGATGGTCTATTTGTAGTTCATCCAGTGGTAATGAGCCAGATTCTTGCCTAGAATAAATAGGCATAAATCCACTTAAGCCATGCAAGAATGTTGATTTATGCTTCCTACAAATCTGACCTTTATTTCAGTATTTCATGGTAAGCTCCAATCCTCTTTGCACTGCTCATTTATTGGGATGGAATTAGATTTACCAAGGTATGCTCAGACAAAATGGATTGCTTTTCTCTCCGATTTTTTATTTTTTATTTTTTTTGTGCCAGGGATAAAATGGTGGGTTATCTAGATAAAAAATTGTTGAGAGGATATTTTTGTTGGAGAAAGCAGTGACAGCATCGTTCATTGCAGCGCCGCACTTTATTTATTTCTCAAAGTTGCACTAAATGAATACAATGAGCTCTACAAATTACAGAGCCCTTCCAGGAAATCTGAGATGAACGTGAAGAACTGAGGTTGAAATATGTTCAGCTAATAAACAGTTGCATAAAACCTTAAATATGTGCAGCCAAGGGATTTGCTGAAGGTGTTCTGGAACGAAAATATGTTTCTGTTTGCTTAACTGAAACTACGTTGCTTTAGATGACCTCACGTTCTTCATTTCTAAGCCCACCAACCCTGCATCGAGGCTCAACATACTGCAAGATGCCAGACTCACCAGAGGAAGACAGTCAATAATGTATTACATTAGTTTTAAATACAATACTCTTGATTTTTGACAATTATAGCTGCATAGTAAATACTGCCTGTCACCACTCACAGCCACGCTGAGAAAACTGCGTGTGTGATTAGGGGACTGTAAAGAGCTCAGTGTGGGGGCTGCAGTCAGAAGACAGAGCTCATGGCAGAGGCAGCAAGCTGTTTGCTACATTCTGTGTCACACAGGTAACACCTTACTCTGCTGTTTTCAGCCTGCACTACGTTTTGATTCATTACCTGATGATGTCTGAAGTGTTAGTTGGCAGCTAACTGCTTACAGCCTGGCCACCAGATAAAGACTTCTCTAATGCGACTGTACAGCCTAGGAATTTCGCAGATAAACATGAAGGTTGATATGGACAAAGTATGAATGGCAATGTACAGGTGCAAAATCATCAAGAAAAACAAGAAGGGATAAAGGAAAGGCATGAGCAGATGGGCCAAAATCAGGTCACCAAGATTGCAGCGTACACTGTGCAGCTTCTCAAGGACCTGGCTCTGGAAAACCTCAGGCTGCCTGCTGGTGAGCCTCCAGGTGAAGGCAGCTTGGCTCCAACTCTCTCTCCTAGTGGACCTTGAACCTACTCTGTAGCTTTGTCTTCGGCCCTATAGCAGTAGCCAAAGGTAGACCTCAGAACTGTTTTGCAGCCCTGTCTCAGCCTTTCCTCTGGCCTCATCTCCTGCTGCTCTTGGATGGACCCTGAAGCCCATTAGTTGACCTGCATAGTTTGGACCCTGGACCTGATTAATTTGCCTTGATGGGACTCTTGGTGGATTCTATTATCATTATCTAGGTGTGAAGGACTGCGCCCAGCTGGTGAAGGCACAGCAGCTCCTGGCTTGTACCAGTGCAAGTCATGCACATATGTGGCAGAGCACATCTCCAGCTTCACACACATTAAAAGAAAGGTTGGATCAGTCTGTATGAGAAAGTGTGTGAAACTCTACCTAGGCTGTTTTGCATCATCCTTGGATACACTGGCTAAACATTAGCAGTGGAAATACTGAACGTAGTACTCCGATTTGATGGAGAGGTGAAGGTATGCTGTGTTCTTGATTCTGCACCTTGTTCTGTAATTATATACAAAAGAGATTGGGTTTGTTAATATTGGAGTATGTGGGGACTTGGTAATCTGGACATGAGTTTCTTTAAGAGAAAAGAGGCTAAGATGTAACAAGAAGCAGTTTATTTTTTAGGTTGCTTTCATTTGGCAGCTTATTGTATTTTTATTTTCACATATAAGATATTACAGATCTGTAAAATCAGCCAAGATCCCGGCTTTCAGGAATGCCATGGTCCTGGTGTAGACCTTCCAGTCAGGCTCTCAGCACTGTTTGGGAAAGAAATCCAAATATTTCAGTTGCAAAGAAGATGCTTTGGCTCCAAAGCAATATGAGAAAATGTACAATCTATTTGATCTGCTTCAGATGCCACAACCACCTGCAACTGCATGTGGCAAACACATATTTCTCAGATTCACGGGCATGTATGATTGCAAAGAGTGCTGAATACTCGCAGTAGAACAGATAAACCTTCAGTATGCTCTTTTTGTTCTCTCTCAGCAGCTCTCTGTGGGAAGATCCCCACCTTGGAGACTCTGGAGGGTTCGAAATCCCCAGTGAAGCGATGCAGAGCCTTTCAAGGCAAGACACTGTATACAAAAGTTCCTGTCAAGCAGCCAGCACGAACAACAACGGCTGGCACGAGGAAAGGTTCACAGATGCTTGTTCGAACGTGCAATTGTGCAACATCGCCGCCTATTGCAGGCTCCGGCTGCTGCTATAATAAAGGCACCAGCGCCATCTGCCTTCTCAAACCCAACTCAACCAAGGAGGAAAGGTCCTCATGGAGGCTAGATGGGTCAGCGCCTTAATTTCTAAACTTCACCTTTCTAATATCCATCGTTGTTCTTAATTCTTATACCTTACGTGTTTCTTTGCTCCCTTTAGTAGAAAGAACAAACTGGTGAGCAGTGACATGGGCTGGTGGGTACTCTATATATATGCATGTAACACGCATTAGATCACATACAGAGGAATTCGTGTTCTCTGAATTCCCTTGCATTCCTTGTAAGGTAGCTGTGCCCTCCCATGTCCAGCTGAGCCATTAAACAATGAACTGCTCCAGTTAAACCTCTTTCCACTAACACCTTTGAGTACCTAAAGGATTGCAAATATATGAGTGAGATTACATTGTCTGGAATAAATCTTGTCAAATGAGTTCCTTTCCCATTGACTAGGTGGCAGTGTTTATAGCAGAAAAGCAGGTGCAGATATCTTGTTTGTAGGAGGACTTGCAGCACTGTCACATGGGACTGGTGGTCTCGCAAGCAAATTGTAGAAAGTCTGGAATGGGAGAGTGCATGGTTGGGTGAACACGTTGTTAACTTGGCCAGACACATCGAGCAGAATTCCACAGGAGTATTCCCATAGCACCAATGGGATATTTTCATTGGATAATTTGGGTAGTGTAAAAGAAAAATTGCTTAGCAAACCCACTGCTGGGAGGAGCAGCAAGTGCAGTAGGATACTGCTGTAGGACTTGGCAAAGTATGGTCAGGGGGAAGAAGTAATTCAAAAGACATGCTTTCACTCTTTGCTCTTGGCAGAACTACCAACATCCCAGATGCAGGTTGTGGAATTACTGGTCTGGTGGCATCACAATGTAAACACGCTTGGTGGTTAGCGTGGGTCACAAAGCAGACAGGAGTCAGCCACGTCACGCCATAACAAAAACAACAAACAGCACCAGGGGGTATATAAAAAGGAAGAGCGTTTGACAGGCAGATGAAGTCATTCTCCTGTTATGTTTGGGGCTGGTAAACATCCCATTGGTGTACTGTACTCTGCTTTGGCTAGAATAGAGAATTAGAGGTCTTGTGGGGAAACATTGGTGGAATAGGAGTGGTTTGTCCTAAGGGAGGGAGAGATGTGGCAGGGCATCCCTAACATCTGCTGAAAAGGCTCGGTGGGCATCAGAGATCTGGGTTACAGGCTAGAAACAGCTTTCTCATGGTGCGGTTATGGAAACAGAGGGAAAGATTACTATGGGGTATGACAGCCCTGTTTTGTTAGTTTTCAAGTGCAGATTGGACACGTTTATGTCAGAAATTACCTCAACGTGATTGATCCCGCTTTTTGGGAAGGAAGGAGACACTTCCCAAACCGATTTTGCTGATATTCCTATTTAGAGCCAAAGACACCTAAGTTAGAAGTCTGAATTACACACTGTGGATACCAGCTAATTATCATCCTGAGACTCTTGCTTTCCATTTCTGTTTAATATATCATTAGGAAAACATCTTAGAAGTCAATAATTTAAATCCAAAGTAGCTATAATGTAGGCTGGCACAATGCAGTTTAAACTCTATTCATTCAAACCTGTGTTTTCCAAGTTCCGGGCTTCTTTTGAGCATATACTGCCAGCTCTGCTGACATCTAAATGGTTTATGATCTAGGGACCCATCTGCTGGACATTAGGATGATCCAGTTTATCTAATAAAGGCTTTACTAGTATACCCACACAACTTAGTGCAGAAAGGATGATGGATGAAAAGAGGAAAGGATAACTTACACATATATTACTCATCCTGAAAATGCTAAAACTTGGGCTTGGAATAGTCTTTGATGTTTGACCTCTGCAGATAGACTGCAATTAAGTCTCTTAATCCTCTAAACACTTGAAGTTAATAGGATTAACCGTATGCCCAAAGTGTGTGTGGCTGGTGTGCAAAACTGCTATAGAGTGCAGCTGGTGAAAAAACTTGTGACAAAGACATTTTCCAGTGGAATCCTGTCTGATGCATACTAAGTATTTTCTAACGACTTCTAATCCTAAGTAATTTCCTAACGTGAAGATGTCTAATAAAAATAAAACTTAGCAAAGTTCTTGTTTGAAAAAGCGTTGTACACTGAAAGAGCAGATGGGTGAACTATTTCTGAGGCAGAAATTACAGGGCTTGGGAGATTTGAGAGGGGTTATTGTGGTTTTCTGGAATATGTAGATTTAAACTCGCTGACTTTCACCATTCGTTCAAACCAAGCTTGAGATTAAGCTTGCATGGAGTCAGATCGCACAGTCACAAAAATAAGAAGCATTATCTATCTTCATTTCTCTTTTAGCAGCAACACCGGTTTGGCTTAAAAGCACCAGAATTGATCCTTCTCCTGCCCCTGACAGACTCACTGTTCTTGGACACCCTGGCAAACCTGCAGTCTCCGTCAGATCATCACAGCGCGAGCATACAAAGAGCTTACAAAGAACAAAGATGGTTTGGGCAATGATTTAAGGTATTGCAAGGACACAGCTGTAGGCAGACACAGCACCGAGGTTCCCATTTGTTGCACATCTGTCACAAAAAGAAAGCAGAGCACATTGAGGCGCTGTGCTGATGTGTCATGCTAGGCTTGAGGTTTGGTGCCCTTTACTCCCTGGGTGCCCCTGGGGCTCCTCACACAGCTCAGCATTGGTTTCCACCCTACGAAATGCCAGCTGCGGGCACGAAGAGCGACAGCGCTGCTCCCAATGGTAACCACGCAGACGTCAATCTCTGCTGCAGGATGTAATTGCAATCTACAGGAAAAGGTAATAACTGTGGTGAAAGGTTTCCAACAACCGCGATGCCATCCCCTGCCCCGCTCTGAGATCTGTTTGAGACACGGGGAGAGATTTCCGCCACTCGTCCTCATGGTTACAGTCAGCAGAAAGCAGGCTGCACGGAGCCAGGTGCTCCTGCCAACCCCAACACAGCCCAAAGGAAGCAAATAAAAAGGCCCGAGAGTAACAGTCATCACTGCCTAAACTGATGTTGCTATACAGGAATCTGAGTCACAGCGAGAGGCTGCTCAAGAAGGGAGCAGAGGAGACAAGAAATTCCAGCCAGGGCAGGGGAGCTCTGACTGAAGAAGCTCAGCAGCAGCGATGAGATGGCAGATAAGAGTACAGAACAGTGGCATCGTATCCTTCTTGAGATCATCACAGAAAAACAGAGCGAGGAAAATGGGAGAAAAACTGGTGAAGCACCGCCTGTAAGAGAGGACTGATTAGAAGGTCTTAAAGGAAAGGATGCTTGAAAGGAAGATTTAAAGAGAACAGCAAATAGGGCGGACACCAGGAGATGTCACCCACGGCTGAGTCAGAAGAGGCATTGCAGAGCCTTTCTCAGGTCAAAAACACAAGGGGAGGAGGGAAAGATGAAGCTCTTATGGGGTAAGGGGTTAAATCGGGACTGTGGCGAAAAGAACAGCGTGGGTGAGGTGCGGCTCTGTGAATGCCGCGCAGAGCCATCGCATGCACACATCACAGCAAGGACCGCAGCCCCTGCGGGCGCCCGTAGCTCAGGAAGCGGTGCGGGAGCGATCAGCCCGCCAGCACCGAGCCTCGGGGCTCCTCGGGGCTCCTCGGGGCTCCTCGGGGCTCCTCGGG
>NW_024962282.1:10924-72115 GCF_019238085.1 Lagopus leucura
CCCCGCCCCTCACAGCGTGTCCCGCCCAGCGGAAGTGACGCAGGGCTGTGACGCCGGCGCGAGGCGAGGCGATATAAGGGGGAGGCGGCGGCGGCCGGAAGCTGAGCGGAGCCGAGTGGCGCGGCGGGGCCTCGGCCGGGCTGGGGGGAGCGGGGCGGGCGCCTCAGCCCCGCGGCGGAACCGGCCATGGATTTCCACAACATCCTCGTGATGGCCTCGGAGCAGCAGGGGCTGAACGCCGTGCCGGTGAGCCGCGGGGTCGCGAGGGGCGAAGAGGCGTTCGGAACGCTGGGGCGGCGTTCCGGTGCTCGGCCGGGCCGGGGCCGGAGGAAGCGCCGTTCTCCTTCCCGTGGCTCCGCCGGGCCTCACCCCGGTCCTGAGCGGGACGCGGGGAGCCGCTGCGTGCTGGCCGGCCGGTACCGCCGGGCCTGGGACGCCGCGATCCCGAGTGCGGAGCCGCCGTCGCCGGCGATGCTGGCGTTTAAAAGTCGGAGGAGCGCTTTTGTTCGCTCTGGAGCCGCGGGGCTGCCACGTCTCGCTCCGGGTGAGCCCGATGGGGCGTGTGCTGACGGGCGGCCCTCGCAGCCTGCGCGCTCATTTGCATAAAGAATGTTTTCGGTAGGCGCTGCTTCTCGTGTTCGGCGTAACCGAGCGTCGCAGCCGTGCTCTGCCACGGGCAGCTCGCGCCGGCCTTTTGGTGAAGGCGGAGGAGGTGCACAGCGCTGAGCACCCCGCCTGGCACTGACAGGCAGAGGCACCGAGCGCTGCCCCGTGGTCCGTGGCCCTGGCTAAGCGTGGTGGATGTGCAGCAGCACTGTGAGCAGCTGTAGGGGAGAGGTGTGTAACTCGTCAGGTCCCATTGGGTTCTTGAAGTACCTTAGGAAACGTTCAGTGTTTCGTCATCTAGTTGGTCTCAGACTGACTCTGAGTAGAAATGTGATTTGTAACGTACGTAGGAAAGTAGCAATTACATAAATGTAGAATCATGGTATCACCAAGGTTCAAAATGACCGCCAGATCATCCAGTCCAACTGTCCACCTATCACTAGTATTTCCCACCAAACTATTTCCCTCAGTACAGCATCTAAACGTTTCTTGAACACCTCCAGAATGGTGATTCAATTGACTGACTTGAATTTTGGAGGAGAAATTTTCATAATATCCAACCTGAATCTCTCCTGGCACAGCTTGAGGCCATTCCATTCTGTCCTATTGCTAGTTACATAGGAGGAGAGGTCAACCCCCACCTTGCCACAGCCTCCTTTCAGGTCATTGTAGAGGGCGATAAGGTCTCCCCTGCACCTCCTCCGCACGAAACAATCTCAGTTCTCTCTACTGTTTCCTGTGAGACTTTTGCTCCAGACCCTTCACAGCTTTGTTGCCTCAGCCCAGCAATCCAGCCTGTCCAGATCCCTCTGTAGGGCCTTCCTATCCCCTGGCAGGTTGACACTTCCTCCTAACTTGGTGTCATTGGTATGTTTTTGAATATGTTTTGTGTCTTGTAAGCCAGGGTATCTCACTGTTGACTTGAGGTTGCGGTGGTAAAGTTTCCTTTGACCTCATTAGTTTTCCTGTGTGCTGCACCACTGTTTTCTGTCACACGTATATTTCATCTACTCGACATCCCAGTTTCTATCTCCACATCCTCAATGCAGATATGGTACTTTTGGGAGGCAGCCCTACCTGTTGTGCAGTGCAAGAGAGCTTTGGTGCTGTTTTTAGTGAAGGCAGGGTTATGGTTTACCTGATAACTCAGCAGTGAGTGCAATTCAATCCCCAGCTGAAGCGGTTTTAATTTCCTGCCTTCTTTGCACGCTGCCAGTGCAGCCTTTAACTCTAAAGACAATCTCTGAGCAGAAATGGAGCTGGGCTTGGCACCATCTGAAGTTGCCTGCCAAAAAGGCCAATCAGTTGACATCCAAGTCACTGCACTCGACTGAAACTGGTGCACAACACCTATCCCTATGAAAAGACTAAAAAATTAGTCTTAAATATTTCTGATTAAAAACACTGCACAGTCTAATTACGAAATGTACTGGTGTGTAACATTAACAGGTTTCCAGAAATGCTGATTCCTGCTTTAATTAGCACGCCCCCAGAATTTCCCTTGCAGAAGTTTAAAAGCATCTTTACGGTGCACTCAGATATCCCACATTTACTGTAATGGAAAGTAGAGTAATGTGCACAGGTTGTACTTGTATAGAAGCTGCAGAAAAGCTCAGCCTCAGAAATAATATAGCTCTGTATCATGAAACAGGGACAGGATTGCATCATGTCCCTGTAAAAATAGATCTGCTTGTTCATCTCCCAGTGGAACTGCTAAAATACACCTTCCAGTGCCCAGTTATTTGCATCAGGTTTTGTTTCTAAATACAGTAGTGTGTTTGTGAACTAGAGTAGTAACTAGCCATGTATTGTGCATAATCTTTGTGCTCAGTTTTCCCTTGTAACATTGCAAGGATAAGTTTTGGATGTATCTCCTTACACGTGTTTCTGTTCAGTGGTTCACTGATTTTCAATGCAGGCTTGCTTTGATCAGACATGGTAACAGTAACAGCATTTACTGCTGACCTCCTTAAGATTTAAATCCTGCCTTTATGCCTCTTTTCAGCTATGTTGGTACTCTCTATTAATGCTGCAAGAGTGTTTTGGGATGTAATGGATGTTGGGAAGCACTTTGAGCTCTTTGTATGGAAGGTATTCTTGACTGTATAAAACAATATTGCAGTTACTTTAAAATGGGGGGGGAGGAAAAAAAGGGCGTAGTTAAGAGCCAAGTCAGCCCGTCATCCTTCTGTTTTATCTGGTTTCTGTCATCACTGGTAGTTTTTAGGAACAATCTCACCTTGGTCCCTGCTCCCCTTAGCAGGGGGTGTATCTGGAGTGGACAGAATTTGGAACCCGAAACAGATGTGACCACGGAGGTGACCTAGAAGTGAAACAGCTTGTCATCATCGTCCACGTCAGCACTTGCTGAAGCCTCACTTTAACTTATGCATCACAAAATAACCTCCTGCACAATGGATGAGTGCCTGCAGTTGTTGGAAATTTGGTTTGCATTTCATTTCCTAGAATAAGCTGCTCAACTGCTTAAAGTGGCTGCATTTTTAAGGAAGTAAAACTGTAGTAAAATCCAGGATTTCTTCAGAGGACTGATACACGTTGCAATGCCTTCCTGTGAAACTTGCAAACTCCTGAATACTTGTCTGTAGGCAAGAGAAGCCCTACCAGAGGAATATGAGGAGTGGCTGTGAAGCGTGGAGCACTGCCATAGAGCAGAGCTCCTGTCTGACCTGCAGGTGAAGGTGATGGCCGCCTGCTGAGCAGAACTGGCTGCAGGGCAGCACCCACAGGGTCGTGTGTGGGCTTTGATGTGCTCGAGCTGCTAGCTGTGTTAACTGATGCTGTGTTGCACCTTGAAGGATATCTAAGGGGGGGAGCAGGAGCTTCCCACATCAGAAGGCTGCGTGTCTTGGTGTGTGATAAGGAAAGACGAGAAGTGGGGTAACATACAGAGGACAAAGCATAAATTATGTGACAGCCTATGAAAGTTGCCTGTACGTGATAGGACAAGTGGGAATTGTCTTCAGCTTGGGTGTGTGAGTCCACAGCAAAACTATTGCTTACGCAGGTGCTGTGTTTCAAGATCAGGTTGTGCAGAGCCAACCACTCGTGTCGTGCCGGGCAATTGCTGGGGAGGTGGTTATGGCACAGTTCACACAGGCTGGTTCCTCTGGAAAATACCCTTGGCTAACAGGAAGCACTTGAGGGTGCGTGGCTGAAGAAGGGCACCTCCACAGCCTTTCCTTTTTCCTTTGGCTCAAGCAGTGCCCGTGCTGCCTCAGCACTATCCGTGAGCTGCTGGACCTGCTGCCTGCCAGGGTGAGTGCTGCTCACAGCTTGGGTAGCACAGTGCTCTGGAGTAGCGTGACCTGCTCTCTAAAGGCAGAATGTTTGTTTCCCTGTTATTTAACCACCCTAGAGATAGCTGAGCCCGAGCAGTGCAGCTGCTGCTGCCTGGATGATAAGGCAGTGACATGTCCTGACTTAGTTGCCACTTCTACCTGGAGTCTGATGCACGTTGGTTTGCATTGAAAGTTAACTATTTTCTCAGTAGTTGCGGAGTATGTGTATGTTCCAATGCTTTTAAAAAGAATAAAGCAGTTTATTTAATCCTTTTCTAACCAAAGTGCTCATTTCCGTCAACAGCTGTTGTGGTACACAGTGCAGAACCTCATTCACTTCCATCTTCATTGATGAAACACTTAGCTCTGCTTTCAGCTGGGCATCAATAGCAAAAAATGCTACTGCTAGGAAGAACAGAAATCTTGAATTTTGCACCATTTCTCACCTTAATGGAAGTGAGAAAACAGCGTGCCTGTCAGGCTGCTTTACAAACCCACTTCTGGATAGGACTGTCGGTTGGAGTGCAGCAAAACAAAGCCCAAAAACTGCTTCCCCATCATTTTAATTCTTTATAAGGCTTCCTAATGGGAGAGATGAATCTACGCGTGTCCCCTGCTGTCTGGCAGTTTTCATTTAAAAGTGCTCCTTCTGCCTAAAACCATTTTAGGAAATCCTCTGTTTTGACTTTCTTTTTAAAAACTGTGTAGAAATTGGATAATTCAATCAAGCCTGAGGATTGCTTTGCCTGTCTGTTCCAATTTCCTTGTGTATATCAGGACTGCATTGCAGAAAATGAGGCTTCTGAGGGCCATAAGGGTAACCAAACCAGCTCTCAGGTAGCAGCGAAGTGCTGGTAGTGCTTAGATAGATTTCAATAGCTGAGCTTGACTGTAAAAGTTGATTGTAAAAGCTCTTTAATATGCTGAGGAAACCTGTCAGGTTTTACAGCTGTGATGTAGATGGATGTTGCATCCTGTAATTTTGTGTTGGTCATTCACAAGTTAGTAGAGTGCCTATGAAGAGCTGGTATGTAGCCACCCTGCCTGCCAACAGTGTTGGCTGTATTTTAGAATCATCTCTGAACCTTGGCTTTTAGTGTATGTGTATGTAAGGTAATGTATAGCTTTGTATATCAGTAACATCAAGTAATTTGAGTAATGTGCTGCTGTTTGAATGGATCAGGTTAGAACTGTTGAAATCAATAGGAAATCAGGCTATTGCCTCTGAAATATTTGGATGTAGATATCTTTACTGGATAATTTTTTAGATAACTTTCATAAGGCTGTATGAGACTTCATAAGGCTGACCTGAAATAATTTTATTCCATTACTGATGCAGCTATTGCATTATCATTCTGTACCATCTGTGCTTAAAATGAACTTTATGCTTATTTATGCTTAAATATGACTGATATGAAATCCTTCCGTTTCAAGAAAAGAGATACTTATTAATTTCTCTGACATACTCATTTGTTCTTTACAGAAAAGATACAGTTTGGCTGTTGGCCCTCCCAAAAAGGTTCCAAAGGTCAAGGGTGTTGAGTCTGCAGCAGTACAAGCATTTCTCCGAAGGAAAGAAGAAGAAAAAAGGAAAAAAGGTAATTTTTAAAGCAGCCTAAACTACATTCTGTGGAAGACATTCACTGACTCTTTGATACTTTGATCCCATTAAGAGCTCTGGCAAATGGACTTTTACATCCGCTTTTGGAATTCGTGCATATAACTGCTGATGCTGAGGGAACACCAGTGGAAAAGTCACTGCGAGGGATGTTTACATGCTTTCCTAAGGATTTAAATGTTAATCAGCTCGCTAGCATTTACTCTTGGACATCAGGAAGTAAATAAGTTGGAAAGATTGCAAGAAACCATCCTGGATTTCTGTTAATTTTGAAAATCCGTGTTTGTCTAAACGTGATAACAGTTTGTGGTGATGTCTTAAGCTTCTCTTTCAGTAATGCTTGGGTTTTAAATTGCAAAGGCTTTAAGACACATTTTTTCCCCGCTATGTTACAACACAGTGAGATGGACTGGGTAGTCCAGAGTATTCCTCTTCTGGGCCAGCCATGAGCCAGCTCCTTATCCCTGCTGCCAAGTGCAGCCAAAGGCAAGATCGAGTGTGAATAGGAAATACTCATGCTTTTACTCATCCTGTGGTCAGTCATGGCCACTCACAAATAGAACAATGTAGGCTGGGGATGGTACCTTTACAGGAACCCATTTAAAGCACAGCATGAGTTGCCCTGTCCGATTTCTAGGAACTGATGCTCAGAGATGCCCCTTTCTCCTGAGTCTTTATGGTATTTGGCCCCTATTCCCTGTCTCTCCAGTATCCGGTGCTCAGACCTCTCATCTTTTCACCATCGAGTTCAGCCTGAATTACATCAACCGATCATACACAAGACACATAAGATGGAGAGCCTACTCATGCAGGAAATAGGTAAAAACAATTTAGGAACAATATAGGGCAGGCTGTGGAGATGGTGCACAGGGCACTGTCACACAGAAGCAGTGACCTGCAGCTTGCTCATCGGTAACTGCCTGCTTCCGCACCTCAGTCTACTTTCCAGGGCATATTCCCTTGCCCTTAAACTCCTCCATCCATCCCTCCCTTTCCTCACCTTTACTTAAACATCTGATAGTAAATTTTGTGCAGTCTCAAAATTCTTTTAGTCATTGTCAGAACTCTTTCTCCTCAGAGATCCCATGTCCTGTGTCTTTTTACCACGGAGTTCTTGTAGTTTGTGTAGCATTCTGGAGAGTTGCTTCTGTTGACTCAGCTTAGCAGGTTTGGTAGGAGCTGTATTTGGCTTAATAGTTCACTTTTGTAAAAACAGCTGACTCAGATGGATCACGTTGCCCTGTTGGCAGACCTCTGATGGTGTTCTGCTCTATTCTGAATAGCTGTTAGCCAGGTATCTTATTGTCTCAGATGGTTTATCAGTTTAGAAGACCCCGAAATAAAAGAGTAGTGCTTTTGTTTAACTTTCTCCTGATTTTTCTTTTACAGAACTGGAAGAAAAAAGAAAGAAAGAACGACTCTTGGCTAAGCGAATTGAACTGAAACATGACAGGAAGGCAAGAGCTATGGCTTCACGAACAAAGGATAACTTTTATGGCTATAACGGTATTCCCGTTGAAGAGAAGTCTAAAAAGAGGAGGAGGACTTGTGAGAATGTTTCTCAGGCCCCCGAGGCTGAGTATGCAACAGAAAATGAAGCAGAGCAACTCGAATTTACTCAAACTGAATCGGAGTATGAGCAAGAAGAATATGATGAGAAACCATCCAAAGCTGCGGTCAAACCAAAGGCGCCACCCAAAAGTGCACCAGCACCTCTCAACTTTGCAGATCTTTTAAGGCTTGCTGAAAAAAAACAATATGAACCGGTAGAAATAAAAGTAGTGAAAAAGATAGAAGAGAGACCCAGAACTGCGGAAGAATTGAGAGAGAGGGAGTATTTGGAACGCAAAAATAAGAGAGTAGAAATGCAGAAAAAGAAAACCGAGAAGGAGGTTAAGAATACAGGGATATCCAGTTCTTCAAAAAAAGCAACTTCCCTGAAGGAATGTGCAGATGCAAAACTTAGCAAAAGTGCAGCAGATAAACATGCCTCTCCAAAAAGCAGCCTCTCTTCTCTGAGTGGTACTGATAAGAAATCCAAAGCACCAGCATTGACGGACAAGCACTCGCGGTCTTTATCTTCTTCCAAATTGAGTCAAATGGAAAAAGTAAAAACCTCACAAAATAGTTCCTTGAAAACCCCTACTGCTGGCAGTCATAGTAAATTACCTGTCAACGGTATGGGAAAGTCTAGCTCAAGCTTTCCTGTGCCATCTTCAAAGCCAATGGCCAATGGGGCTCAAAGGTTACCGTCTGCTAAAGAATCCAGCCTGAAAAGGCCTGTCCATACAAAACCAGGAAATGCTGCAGCCCTCCCGCATGAAATGAACTCCAGCTCAAAACGATCCAGCAGCAGTTTAGGAAAGGGAGGACCTGGGCATCCAGGCGGAGGATCAAGTGCAGGACCAGGGCGATCAAGCAGCAATTCTGGCATGGGACCAGGAAGGCCAGGGAGCGTCTCAAGCCCAGGGCCCGGGCGACAGGGCAGCAGCTCGGCCGCAGGACCTGGAAGGCCAAGCAGCAGCTCAAGCATGGGACCTGGGCGACCGGGCAGCGGCTCAGGCGTGGGACCTGGAAGGCCAGGTGGCAGCTCAAGCACTGGACTTGGGCGTCCAGGTGGCAGCTCAGGCACCGGCCCGGGAAGGCCAGGCAACAGCACAAATACAGCACCTGGGCGACTGGGCAGCAGCATGGGAACGGGACCAGGGAGGCCGGGAGTCAGCCCGAGTGCAGGACCTGGGCGGCCAGGCAGCAGCGCAGGAACGGGGCCGGGAAGGCCAGGAGTCAGCCCGAGTGCAGGACCTGGGCGACCTGGCTTTACAGCTGTAAAGCCCAGGTGTACTGTCGTATCAGAAACTATTTCTTCCAAAAACCTAGTGACGAGGCCCAGCAATGGACAGATGAATGGAATGAGATCTCTTCAAGGGCATAGGCCTCCATTTCGCTCACAAGGTACAAAGTTCTGTAGCAATTAATTTTTTAATTAGTTGTTTGTCCCATATTTCTGATATGTCTGAGTTGAAGTCAGTGATGATCTTTATCCAAGAAAACTCAGACAAAATACCGTATTTATCTTTTAAAGAATGCATTAAGCAATGGAATGTTGTGGGTTTTTTTTCCCTTTGCAACTCTTCATTTGTTTTGACCCTAGCTCACATTCTTTGAGGTAAGGGCCTGGGGCTTAATTCACAGCAAACCTGTGATTGATACCTACATGTTTTCACTGATTCACCTTATCAGCAAGTGAGTAGTTCTAAAAATGGATTCCTGAACAGGAGAAAGCAGCATGAACTCTAGCAAATAAGTACCTAGAAAACTTTGAACAAGAATGTGGAGTTATGTCTGGTGCTTTTCCTTGGGGTGCAGTTGATGTTAGCAGAGGAAGTGTTTCCTTTTACTGACTTTAAGAATTTCTAATTAGCTCAAGGCAGCAGTTTTCTGCCTCAAAGCCCAAAGCATAGCAACAAAAAGTACTGATAAATGTGTGTTATTCATTGATGTTTTTTTCACATCCCTTTCATTTAGGTATTGGGAGACCACCTGTTGGTTACAAAAGACAAATAGATGATGATGACGAAGATGATGAATATGACTCTGAAATGGATGATTTTATTGAAGATGAAGGGGAACCCCAAGAAGAAATATCAAAACATATTCGGGAAATATTTGGCTATGACCGGAAAAGGTAGGAAAAAATGTAAATTTTTATATACTGTAAAGCGAGCAATGGAACAACAGAGATAAGGTCATTGGGCTAATTTATTAGAAATAAGCAAACTACTGGCTTAAAAAATGTGGGTTTTTTTGTTGCCATGCTTTTCTGGAAAGCAAGAGAAAGTCTGATGCAAATGGGACATAATGGAAAACAATATAGCTTCTGTAACTTGTCATTTATGTAACCCATAGCAACTCTTTTCTATCAACATGTGTTAAAATGTTTTCTTATAGCAGTAGCGTTCCAGAATTCATCAGGTGTTGCAGCTTGAATATGAATGGCTAAATGCAATGGTGTTAGCAGTTCTGTGAGAATTGAAGTTGGTATCTCTGTGTACCTAGGAACCATTGCAAAATTAATACTCTGGCTTATTTAATTACTTTCCTTTTGTCTGATAACAAGATATAAAAAAGCAAACATTTTAAACACTTGTAGTCACTCTTTCAAAACATTACAATCTAAGCTAAGTTTTCTTTCTACCAGGATGTGAATTCCTCCCTCGGCTGTATATGATCGTGGTTTTTTAGTGTCTAAATGCTACTATTTAATTTCCAGATATAAAGATGAAAGCGATTATGCCTTACGCTACATGGAGAGCAGCTGGAGAGAGCAACAGAAAGAAGAAGCCAGGAGGTATGCATGGACTTGAGTTAAAATAGGAAGTGGGAGGTTTATTTATTGCCCAAGTCATGGGGATATCTGCTGCTACTTATAGCAAAGCAGCTAAGTCTTCCCATCTTTGATAAGAAAGCTTAGGTAGAAGCTGAGCCAACTAGTTTGCCAGTGGGATAGTGAGTACAGTAAATAAATCCTGTATGTTCATTCCAGTGCATCACAGTCTTTACCAGTGAGAATTATACCAACTGATGCCCAAAACTTTTGTAAAAGTATTTGAATTACAGTTGAAATGCTAAGCCCTTTGGTTTGTCCTAAACATAGATACTGTTAGCTCCTGAGGTCTGGGAGGAAACTTAACAATCTCTCCATGTGTGTTTTGTGTGTATGGATATAAAAAGAATGCTCTGACACACATTTATAACCAGAGATTTCAGAAACAAAGGCTTGATGTTCATATTGGTTTTGAGCACTAGTTTCAGCCTCCAGAGCTGCACATTCCTTACATGGTTGTTAGAAAGCCTGGCATTCACGAAGTGATTTGCTTTCTGCTTTTTCCATGCCTGATGGGAAGATGTCTGCAATACACTTTGCAAAGCCTTGTAGGAGTTACAAAAGGTTTTTACCTATTTATTAATAAGCAAAAGGAAAACTGGAAATGTAAAGTCAAATTTTTACTTCTGAGATTTATTTTTTTTACACTGCTATCCAGAGAGTGCCTTGAGTACTGAGAGCCTTCTGGAAGTTAGAGTCAGTGTTCTTATTTCTCCCTGCTCTTAGGGACAGCTGCTGCTCATGCTGTAGTCTCTTAATCAGAGAAGTAAATGGAATTTTACAGTGATATCACTGTCCACTGAATTCTGTGTTGAAGACCTACAGTGGGTTTTTGCAAAGTTTAACACCTGACTAAGCTTCTAACACCTGCTATTATAAAAAAGGGCAGATAGGAAACTTCAGTAAAACAATCTATCTTCAGCTAGCTTTTCACTGAGAATTTGGTTAAAAGCATCTTGACCCTTGGCATGAGGAGCTTTCTCTAACCAAAAGAGCCTGTTAAAATTACTAAGTTCTAAATTGAAATGGAAAATAATGCTTCTAGCCACACTTCAATCGTGTAGATCTTTGAAGTGTTTGGTTTTTTACTGCCTGAACTTGGATGACTGCAGTCTCCTGAATTCATGATGATTTCTCTCTGCTTGTTATAGGCATAAGCAGAGCCTGAACTGGAGCAGTTACCCTAGAACAGCTGAATGATAGGTGGTCATGTTATCAACCTTGTAGTAATGAGGTGCAAACTGCCTTAAGCTGCTTCTTAATGAAGCACAAATGCACTTCACAGGCCTGCAGACAAAGCAGGCAGTAGCTGATGACAAAATAGGAGCTTTGTCACACCTATTCCTAGCATCAAGTAGCAAGGCCATCCAGCCTTTCTTAAGTGAAGAGGAGGTCAGGGATTGTAGGTGCTGTTTTCAGTACTGCTGCTTTCAGCAGGCTGCCCAGAAGCTGAAGAGGCTACACGAGGACACAGCTAGAACATGCAGTGCTCAGCAGCATCTCTTCTCTGTGCCTGTTCATCAGAGGCAGGGCAACTAGGTGGGTTCTGAGGGTGAGGCAGCATTGTTCATGTAGCTACGTTAATAATGCCTGTTGTCAGTAAGCTGCCACAAAGCCTCTTGCTTCTGTTTGATGGATCCATTCTCACTCTTGCCTAAAGAAAGGTGTAGGTGGTTCTCAGAAAAGCTGAACTGAGTCTGTCTGCTGTGACTTGTATTTAAGTTATGTTGGCAGGAATTGATGCATGTTCCAACATCTTCTTTTCAAAAAAAAGAATGATCTTAGTAAAACCTTTTTTAAATAATGATAATTTTCTTTAAAGAAAACTTTAAATCGTTTCTCCCTCAAAAGATTTGATTCTGCTCTAATGGTGAGAGCATCTTGATTTCCTTAGGTACGCTCTTTGTTTCCTTTAAGCTGTATGCTTACTGTAATTGAAGAAAACCTATGAACTGATCTAAAACACCTTTGCTCAAATCAGCTGCAATTATATTAGGATTTCTTTTCTTGGGGGAGAAGTCAAATTTCATGTTTGATGAGCAGTTTGTAAAGGATTTCAACTTGTTTGGCAGCTTGAGACTCGGTGTTCAGGAAGACCTTGAGGAATTGAGACGGGAAGAGGAAGAACTAAAACGCAAGAGACAGTCTAAGAAGCTGAGGACCCGTTAACTGACTTACAGCGTCGACTTCTTTCATTTTTTGCTACCCTCTGCCTCCATACATCTCCTGTTCTTCAGTTTCCATTTGCTTGTTAGAGGGCAAAAGAATATGTAAAGGGATAAAAGAACTGAAAAATAAAGGCTTTAGTTTGACTTATATAAGATATTTATTTTTAATACTTGCCAAGGGTTGATTTTTTTATGGAGAAATTAATGCACTAATGCATATTATTAAGTAGAAGAAAAATTAAGAAATGTTTCCATTGATTAAATCAGTTCAAGATGCCAGCAGAAATATTGACTAACTATGCACTGACGTGGAATTGTGCGGGCCCATATACAAGTAAACCAATTTTGCATTCACTTGAAAGGAAGGAATAGCACTGGGGGAGTAGTGTTCTTGTTCCCTGGTATTTTTTTTGAGATGTAGAGAGAAATTGCTTTATACCCTGCTCTGTCTCCTAAGTTAAGCCTCAAAGTTTCTGAAACATCATCTTCTATACAGAAGCAGCTTGGGTGTGAATTCAGCCGTTGCCACAAATGTTCAAAGCAATAAAGTGCTGTATATTTTTCTGATTTGAGGACCCATACACAATAACTGAACTGGAATCGTCATGTTTCCTAATGGAGAAGTGCGTGTCACTTGCAAAATGTACAGTTAGAGATATCACCAAAAGGTTAGGCTGGCTTCTGCTGTGTCTGGAATTTCAATGCCAATCACATTCAGTAGGATAAATGCTCATCCTGAAAATAGGAATTTCTAGTGTTTGTGTGTAACTTGTGCTTTTGAGCTGAAGCATATGCTTAGGAATTCTTTTCCTGCCCTGTCAGTCTTTGCATTTGTCTAAAAGCCTCTGTTCTTTTACAGGTTGTGTGCTGTGCACATGTTTTTTTCTTCTGTTAAGCATCAGGTGTGTTAAATGATTTAAAATGTGGAGCAGTCACTTATCTAATCAGGTGTACTATTTGGAAAACACATTTCCAAAGTACTTGCAGCTAGCTCTTGGATGTCGATCACTTTGTATGACACAGTGAATACTTTTGATTAAATTCATCAAATCAGAAATCCAAAATGCATGTCAGGAGAGTTAGTTGTGTTACCCAATGCCCATGTTTGCACATTATTTCTAACTATGCATTTGAAGACTTGTTTCCTTCAGTAACTGAGTTTGTTTACTTATCAGCATGGGGTTCATCAAAATCAATAGGGGTTGTAAGAAGAGTCCGAAGCTCGAAGCTGGTGTTGCATCTGCTTTGATTCACCAAGTTATCCTTCAAAGCTCACCAGTATCACTGCTCAGTGAGCAGTAAGACCCCGCTGATAGCCCCTCACCTATAGCTATTGAAGCTGTTATGTTTTAATACTTGAAGTACTTAGAAAAGTACAAAAAGGGCTTGGGATATATGTTGGGGGAAAGAAAAATGAAGAAAAAGAAAAAGTTACTTAGAAAAATAGTGAAGGAACCTTTAAAGATTCCTTCAGAGGGCAATTTTTTTTAAAACAGTGCTGCTTCCAGAACACAGTTCAGACAGCTTGGAGGCTGCTGGAATCAACACATCTAACTCTTAATGAAGGAAAAAACATTTGCTTTTTTGAGGCATTTTCTGTTGATGGTGTAGCATTTCACTGCCTTAGCGAAACACTGACATGAGTAAGCTATTGGGATGGATTCTATAAACTAATTCAGTATTAGTTGCGTAGGAGCATGGATGGTAACTGTCACTGCTCCTCTGTATTTTTAACTTTGTATATTAACTAACAAAAAGGTGTTTCTCAGTGTATACACTCGAGACCATGCAAGATAGTGTAATCTCAGTGCTTGTCTGCAAGTGCGTTGTATTCACTCTGCTTAATGGGACCACCTCACATTTGCTGTTGTAGTTCCCCGAATTCCCCAAACATGGCCATGATCTCTGGGACCATGATTGACTGTGGGTTTGTTTGTTTGCTTGGTGTGGATTTTTTGGTTTGTTTAGCTGGAGAAAGGCTCCTAGGTCTGTCAGCCTGGACAAGTATCACTTGCAAGCAATTTTCTGCCTGGCTGAAAACAGTCTCTTATGAAGCAAAAGATGCTCACGTAATAATTTGAAATTGGAATTCGGTTTGGAGTTAAATCTGCATTTCAGATAACCGAAGCTTAAATAAACCCTGATGATTTCATTGCTTTGCACACGGTCGGTTAAATTTCTTAATCTAAAGCACTTTGGTCTTTGAGGTGCTGACTGGAATGCGGTCTCTTCTTCCAGCCTCCCTAAGACACTTGTTTAACTTCACACAATGATTGCTTGATTTTTGTTTCGTATGAAAAATTGCTCAAGGACACATTTGTCATTTTACAATCAAGTACTTTCTCATAATTGGCACGGGACACCAGTGGCTTTCAAATTTTGTACAAGTGTTTGGGTTTTTGTTGGGTTTGCATGTGCTGCGTATTTGTAAATGGACTTGGGAGGGCCTCGTATTCAAAATCATGTTTGCTGTTTGCCAGATTAACATTATTAATCTTCACGAGAGTACTTTGGTACTCATCCAAAGTGCATCCAAATTTGAGGTTAAGAAAAAAACTGGAAGAATTCTTCTATTGGTTTATGAGGATCTGATGTTGAGCTAATGACTTAATTGTGTTTAATGAAATTCTGGTTTGGATTTTAGATTCTTTCTTTTTTTAATTCACTGCTTGACGATGTGCCTTTTATACTAAATTGCGTCAAAAACTAATGAATGTAGAGTATGAACAGGTTGGTCAGTTTCTGCTATCTCAGATTCTGTGTACTTAAGCCTGGTGGTGTGAGATGGTGACGTCCTTTGCATAAAGCCCTTCCAGGTCTGGCTTTGATTGCACAATTACAGTAGCTACTTCTGTACTGATAACGCTAAATCAAACGAAGGGCACTTTCTATTGATGACTACTTTTTGAAAATGTCTTGTACTTACGCTTGAGCTGTATTTCACTTTACAGCAGTCTTTTTGGAGGCCAGGGTTTTGCATATCACAGGAAGCCTTAGTGTGCAACTCTGTGCTGTGCTTTAAAATAAAAATCTTTCAAGAAGTTTATGAGATCTCTATGGAAATCTGGATTTATTTTTGTGTAAAGCCCAAAATATTGTCCAGGAAAACTAATTTTCTATTTTTTTTGCATTTTGTAACATAATCTAGTAGCTGATGCCTATTTCTAGATACAGCGTATTTCTGGAGACCAAAACATGTCAGAAAATAAATATATGGAGAGACTGTGTTTAAGGTGTGATGAATGTATTTATATTTATTTTGGTGAGTGGGTGTAATGCAATATTAAAGTGGTAGTTGTAAATAAGGGTGCTTCTAGGTTTAGCCAATGATTTCCTTTGGGGATATCCATTGTGCATAATGTCTTTTTACACAATGTGACAAATCAGGTTTAAAAACTTACATAGCTTAACTGTTTTCTGGTGCTGTCAAGAAAGTGTATACTTTTGCACACCAAATGCATATAAGTTTTGCAGACAATAAATTACAGGCATTAAACATTTTACTGCTACATCTCATTGGTCTACTTTATAGAAGACATTTTTTTTCCTGCTGTTTTCTTCTGAGCTGTTACATGAAACAGCATTAGGCTGAATGTTCTCCAAGAAAAACTGTTCTCTTGTTCCCATGCAGCACGCAAGAAAAAAATTAATGGAGTCCCTTAAGCATTCAAAAAGGAGCTGAAATTGATTGGCATCTCCTACGGTTTAGGCTTCTAATATAATATATATTTGGAGGAACATGAACTTAAAAATGATATAAACAAGTATACAAGCTGCCTTTCATCTCTTCCACCTGAAATATATGGTGTTTCATCTTGCAGTTTCATGAGCAGCATCTTTCTCAGATTCTCTTCTTCCCATGTGAAGAACCTGCACCTTTTCTACCACTGTCTGCTATGGAACCATTTACTGCTTTGTCAGCTGGAGGTCAGTGCCAGTGCTAGCTCTGGTTAGCTAGCATTGCAAACTATTGCAAATGGATAAATGAATACCTTCCCTCAAATTAAGCCCATCTGCCTCCTTTTGCTTGAAAAAAAAATGGATGCTTCCACTCTGTTGTGCTTTTAAAAAGCCATATAATAATAACATTATATTGCCCCTTAGTTGTTTGATCAGCGGCCAACCAGCACCTTGTTTTGCAGGCATGAAATCTTACCCTGAATGGAACGCCTTTGAGATTTTTAATACATCTTCAACGTTCTAGTAAGTTGTTATCTTAAGGCAAAATAGGCAGGTCACTCTACATTGATTTAGCATATTCCAGCTGATGAAGCTGTCCCTCTCTGGAAGCAATAGAACTATTTTACTCAGATATTTTTTTTAATTCTTTTCCTTATTGAAGGGCAGCTTTTAGTTGTAGCTTGAATTTGAAATAACATCTTAATCCCACAAGGCAGAACTGCAGTTCAGTCATCCAAAAGATGGCCTTTTACTTACCAGTTTAAGTGCATATGGAATTGCTCATCTTTTTTTTTCCCACACGTCTGGGGATCCAAAGAACCTTCAACTACCATGCTTAATGTACTGAATAGAATGAAATCAAACACAGGAGGTTGCTGAGGTAATGAAATGTATCCGTGGTTTGGTCCTAACCTCTGTTAGGTTAGCTGCTAAATGGCTTTCTTGAACTGGTGATTTATTTGCTTTGGAGATTTTCTCTGTCCAGTTCTTTGTAAGGGTCTTTTTTATGTATATCCTTTTCCCATTTCATTAAGTTTTTTTATATTTTGAATGCAACATCTCAGTTTCTCTGTGTTCCTAAGTTGAGGAAAGGCATGTGTCTACCACCTCTTAGGTGATGACAGAGGTGGACAGCGAGCTAAATGTTTTACCTGTGATATTGCCAGAGCCAAAGCCAACGTGATGGGTTTGGTGAGGAAACTTTTGCTCCCACCCCTTGGTCTTCATTTGTTTTGGGACCTTCAGTATCTGCAAGAGTTCACTCGGGTCCATTCCAGAAGCGTACATTTTGCACAAAGCACGTAATATGTGTAACTTGCAATTCCTCTTCCATTACTCCTAATTCAGACCGCTTGTGTTACTGCATGGTTTTTTTTCTGCCGTGGGGAATTATTTGAAATAATTTATTGGGTAGTTTCACGTTCTCAAGAACTCTGTGCTCTGAGCTAGCACAAAGATACAGAATGCCCAAGGCTAAGCCAAGGGTCAGACCTAAAGGATGCCATTGCAAGACAGAGGAGATGCTATTTTCCTCTTGTGTAGCACCGAGTAGAACTGGCAAGCTGTGTGCTCCGCGTTGCAGGAGCTCCTCATTTTATTTTACCCTCTCTTAGCACGTGAGAAAACACAGCTTATTTCCTCCGCTAACTGGCCACGTTTTCTATCAAGCCTCAAAGAAAACAGCCAGCAGCTGTAGCTGAGCCCCTCACCAGTGCTCCAGCCCTCAGCCTTGAGGTGAGTCGCTACCAACGGCGTATTGCGAGCCTTCGGCTTCCCAGCAAAACCCACGAGCTCCGCGGGCTCCGCGTAAGGCGCACGGCGCCTGGAGGAGGCGGGGCGGGGCGGGGCGGGCTGGAGGCGCGGGGCCGCCTGGGAGGCCGCGGCCATGGCGTTCTCGGCGGAGGCGCTGCGGAAGCAGCTGGGCAAGGTGCGGGATGGGGCGCGCGGGGCCGGGAGGGGATCGGCACAGCGCTACGGCGGTCCTCGGTTGGGAAAAGCGAAAGGGGAAGGCGGGGCCGCCGAGACGAAACGTTTCTGTCTGGGTTTTTGTCTCCCGCTCCCAGTACAAGTTCAGAGACCTGACCGTAGAGGAAGTGACGGCTGTCAGCAGGGCGCACCCGAACTTCTCCTTCTCCATGAACACTTACAGTAAGGAGGGATGCGCTACTCTGAGGGGAGAGTGGGCTCTTGCCTGCCCGGCTCTGTGGGGAAACACCAGTGACTGCGGGGCAGGGTGGGATTCTGTACTGTCTGTGCCAAGAGTGATGCTTCTGGTTTCTAGGAACACATTTGGATAAGGGGGAATGGTCTTAAACTGAGGCAAGGGAGGTTTAGGTTAGATTTTAGGAGGAAGTTTTTCACACAGAGGGTGGTGAGGCACTGGAACAGGTTGCCCAAGGAGGCTGCGGATGCCCCATCCCTGGAGGCATTCAAGGCCAGGCTGGATGCAGCTCTGGGCAGCCTGGTCTGCTGGTTGGCGACTCTGCACACAGCAGGGGGTTGGAACTAGATGATCATTGTGGTCCTTTTCAACACAGGCCATTCTATGATTCTGTGCTTAGGAGCGTATTGTTGTCATTCTGCATTAGGATTGTTTGTTTTTTTTAATTTCAGCCTTCAAGGATGGATCCCAGAAAGACCTCCTGAATTTCAGTGGCACTGTCCCGGTGAAATATGGTAGGAGTTGCTGTGTATGGTTTCCTTACCTGCTGTGCATCCCAGCGACACACTGTGGAGAGCCTGAGAAAGAGGCATGGCTGAAGTGGCAGCAGTGGCCTTTCTCCTCTGGGAGTCAGGCTGGAGAAAAGGGGAGAAGGGAGAGCGCTGCACCTCATTTCCAGCAACTAGTGGGAATTAAGCTTGCTCCTAAATGTGCTGTAAATGAAGTGGAACGGCAGATTCCAACATGCCAGCTATGCCTCTGAATTATTAGATGAGGCTATGCTAAGCTTACATGTATGAGATGAGGCATCCTTTCTCATTTTGGGTGTGCTCAGGGCTAATTTACACACGCTAGGATCAAATACTCGAGAATGTGAATACAGGTCTGCAAATTGTGCCTTTGGGGATTTGGTATAACCTGTGCTGCTCTTTGAACTGCTTCTTCATTAAAAGTGGCTTAGGATTTTGCCTGAATTGGCAGAAGCCATTTCTATTCTTTATGTACATATAGATACTGAAATAAGGTGCTATGAGACAGGTCAAGGTCAGGCAGGATGGGGCTCTGAGCAGCTGATGTAGTGTAGGTGTCTCTGGTCATTGCAGAGGAGTTGGACCAGGCAACTTTTAAGGTTTCTTCCAACTCAAGCCGTTCTATGATTCAAGTCAAGTAAACACTTTATTTTAAAAAAGTCACGTAGCGTGAGACAGTGTAGTCAAACATTTTGGTTCCAATGGAGATTGCTTGAATTTTGAAAGCCCTACACGTGTGTGGAGAGTGCTTAAAAAGAACTAGTAAGTATTTATTTCTGAACTTAAAGCCTTTGAAGCTGAGGTAAAGCTCTTAATAGATCCCTCTTTGTATCGGTTATCGTGAGTTCTTAAAAAATAAAAATAAATAAAAGATTGCAGCAAGAAGTTTATTTGCCTATAGAACTGGTCATGTTGGCTGATAAAATGCCAGTGGAAAAACAACAAGAGGAAAAATTCCTGTGTTAATTACAACTCATCAGTGACGCTCCAAGATGATCCAGACAAGTCTGCTTCTGTCAACCAGCCTAAGTGACATAAATGCTTTAAGTGCAAATCAGGACATTTATTTGTCTGGCTTCTTTTCTCTTTGTTATTATGAAGTGCACACAGACCTGTTTCTTAGCGTTTCTTCTCAGTGCGGAAGCTTGTAATGGCTTTTGGTTTATGTTGAACAGGTAACTCCTATAATATACCCATTCGTCTGTGGATTTTGGACTCTCATCCCTTTGCTCCTCCCATTTGCTTCCTGAAGCCGACTGCCAACATGGGCATTGCAGTGGGGAAGCATGTGGATGCTCACGGCAGGATTTATTTGCCCTATCTGCAGAACTGGAGCCATGTAAGAGGAGGGAGATGTCTGGGAATAATGCACAATTCTACATGGAGAGCGGTGCAGAGCAGTGGGTCTGGTTGGAGCTTTTTGTATTTTGCGTTGCTTGTTAAATATGGAATGCTTATGCTAAGAGAAGTGATATTACACCTCAGAAAATTACAGCTTTCAGCCCATCCAAAGGGTTTACAAGGAAGATTATAGGTGATCGTAAGGAAAACTCTTTTCAGCTGGGAAAAAAATAGGGGGATTGTCTCTGTTACTTTTGGGCCTTTTGGCTCTTTTCCCCCATAGTGCATTGAATAATGAATAGCATACCTGACAAACGGAGTATCTCCAGTTAAGTTCCACAGAAATTCCTATCTTTTGGGGATGTCTCTTCTGACTATAACATTATGAATGGATGGAGATTGAAAACCCGCTGCTGTTTCTAAATGATTTTATGTTCTCCATCTAGATAACATACTTAAATGCAACTGTCAGGCCCACGGTGGTGATTTACTGAAAGCTGGTTTTCTAAAAATGATGAGAGGTATTTTTCCTGATTATTATAGAAATTCCCATGGATGGGAATTGCTTTTATTGCTTTAACTTCTACTGACTTCACAGTGTGTTTGCTCCAAGTACCAAACGATATGAAAGAGCTCCTCAACAGTTTTGTCTTCTTCCTATATTTCAGCCTAAATCAACTATCATTGGATTAATCAAGGAAATGATTGCAAAATTTGAGGAGGAGCTGCCTTTGTATTCACTGTCATCTTCTGATGCAGACAGGCAATCAGAACTTCTCTCCTACATCGCAAGGATTACTGAAGGTGCAGATGTCTTCATATATTTGTAGTTCTAAGGCAACGTATGTTTTATTTATTACTTGATATCATAAGGGTCACAGAATGGCCAGGGTTGGAAGGGACCTCAAGGATCGTGAATGCCCACTCCCCCTCGTCACATGCAGGGCCACCAACCTCCACATACAATACTAGACCAGGCTGCCCAGGGCCCCATCCAACCTGGCCTTGAACACCTCCAGGGACGGGGCATCCACAGCCTCTCTGGGCAGCCTGTTCAGCACCTCACCATTCTCTCTGTAAAGAACTTCCTCCCGACATAAAAGCCTACCTAATGTTAGTAACTGAATCTTTGTGCATGCAATACGTATGTCCAATTAATCTTCATATTTCTGTTACAAATCTCCATGAATTGTATGAGAATTGTTGCGTTATCAGACTTGACCACTGTTTTGAAGAGGTTTGTGTTTTGTGACGCGACCCTTTGTGAAGCATCAGTAGCTGTGTTGATGTAGTATGGATCAGCACTTAAGTTTGTGTTTCCCTTTTAACTGTAGGAGAGACTGACATAAAATCAAAGAGTAAAATGGGTGGAGTGAGAAACGGAGGGTGCTTTAACAAAGTGACTGTGGTTGGAGCTGGAGATCTGGGCATTGCATGTGTGCTGGCGGTTGTAGCAAAGGTATGTAATTAATGTAAGTCACTGTACACCTGATTAATTAATACAGGGCCTTCCAGTCTAGTTCTTAGTGTCTGATACAGAAGTAGCTCAGCACTTTTAACATTGTTGCTACTGCCTATATCATTTGCCTCTTCTGTCCTGTTAATTTATGGACACACAGAAGTGTTAGTTTCTGCTATGCTTTCTCATTCTGCTTTTGTAAATACAGACAGATAAACTAGGAATGCACTTATTTTGAAAATCCATAATTAAGAGTTCGTTGCCTAAGCTGTGGCTTGTTGGAAGTTACTGTACACACAGTGCAACAAACACTGTTTTGAACTGGAGAAATATATTTTTACAGTTCCCCACCACTGGCAGGAACAAGTTAGGTTTTATTGTTGATCTGTATTGTTTTTACTCATATAGGGTGTTGCTGACAAGGTGGTTCTTCTGGATCTTTCTGAAGGTGCAGCAAAAGGAGGAACCATGGATTTGGAGATCTTTGCTTTGCCAAACGTAGAGATCAGCAAAGGTGCTGGCTGTCATTGCTAGAGTGGGAGCTGATGCTGTAGTGTGTGTGCCTGTGTTTGTCTCAGTGAGAACGGGGCACCCTGGGTGCTATAGAAGCTCTAGTATACAAGGCATGTTTCTAAAAGGGTGTTATTTTTTCATAGCTTCTTGCTTTTTCGTATCTTCCTGTGGAAAAACTGGTAAGGGAGGACTCAGTAAAGCTTGAAATGCTTCTGTTTCAGGCTTTGTTGTTGATAGAGTTAGAAGTATCTGAGCCTGCTTCTGGGTTAAAAGGCTTTTTCTGAATTTGGACACATGCAGAAATGTAGAAAAACAATCTAGTGCATCAGTGTCACTGCTGCAGTGGGCAAGGTGAGGAGAGGTATGTATGTAGGGAATTAGACCTAGCCCTGACAGCAGTGTTGGAAAGACTGATAAATAATGTGAGTTTCAAAGTACTACCTTCCTCAACTGATGTTTGTTAAAACATCAGTTTATGACCAGTGGTTAATTCTTAATCATTATCATTATGTATTCAATAAATTAATTCTTAACCCATCCCTGGAAGCGTTCAAAAGACATGTGGATGTGTCACTAAGGGACATGTTTTAGTGATGGGACTCTGGGTCGGATGGATGGCTGGACCTCGTGGTCTTGAAGGTCTGTTCCAGACCAGATGATTCTGTGAGCTGGTTGTCAATTAGCTGCTAGTGTACAGTTCAGCAGAATCAATAATTATGTCCCCATACTTAGTGGTGATGAGTACAGTCCTTGATAAGCTTAGTTGCAGAGGCTGAGATGGTAAAAAAAGCTCTTCTACAATAGAAGATGGAAGCGAGTAGAATGACCTTTTTCATCCTCACTTCTTGTTTGTCCACGGTGCTTTTTCATGCTTCAGACCTTCTGCAAGACAAGAAGTGAGGCTTTCATGTGCCTCTAACGTAGTTTATCTCAGTTTCCCATTCCACCAGGTATTCTACTTGATTGTTCAGTTTCCACCTGGCATTGCCTGTTCTACATCCTTTGATCTTATCTTGCAAATTGTGATGCTTGTGCATTCTTTTCCTAAGCTCTCCTTGTGTAACCATGGCACAAATTTCTGTTTATGTTTTTGTCATTACGTATTAAATATTTATATGTAGCTGTGATATAGCAAGCTCCTATGTTGTTGAAATGAAGTCTCTGCCTTTCTTTTTTAAGTTGGAGAAGTTGGAGTAAAAATGAAGGATCTTTTCTGTAAATGTATTTTTTGCTCCCTTGCTGAGAAAATTAAGATGGGAAACTTGTGTCAGAACTGTTTTCTGATCTGTGCTCTGTCATCTTGGCCAAGCTTCATTCTCTTCTGTCTGTCAACTAGAAGGTGGGAAAACTAGCTCTGTGGGAGAGCTGTTTACAGGTGCTGCAGAAGTGCTCCATGTTGCAGACAGGGAGCTGGAGGCAAGATAGGAAGGAAAGAATCCTCAACTTAAATTGGATGTTGCAGTTCAGCATTTAGAGTAGTGTTTTGGTTTTGCACCTAAAACTCGATACAATTACACACGTTCTTAAAACACATTTTCTTTATATTTTCAGATTTTTCAACTTCAACTGATTCAAAAGTTGTGGTGCTTACAGTGAACTCTCTGGGTAATGCTCAGACGTACCTGGATGTCATACAGAGCAATGTGGATTTGTTCCGAGGAATTATCCCAGCAATATCGCACTACAGTCAGAACTCCGTGCTGCTTGTTGCTTCTCAGCCAGGTGTGTTGGCCCTTCACCTGATGTTCTGTCCCTGTGATGGCTTCTCTTTGGGCTGTTTAAAAAACACATTGCTGTCGAATATGCACTCTTAGTCAGAAATTCTTGCTACTCTGAAAGATGTTTTCCTTTACAGCACTGAGCAGGACACAGTGTTTTTTTAACTGTTACCAAGATAAAAGAAAATAGTGTACTTTGATTTGTTTGAAAGGTATGTATTTCTGCATATTTCTGTATGTAGCTTAAATGTCACTGTATCTACAAGATTAGCAACCATTGACTGTTGTCTTGTCAGCTGTGAGTGTTTTTTACATTTCTCCTGCGCAGTAAGGGTAGATGCATGTGTGTATGTGTTGTGTGTTCTGTGATGAAACTCATGGACTATATTGCAGCTGTATTTTAAGGAAAAGTCTAAATCTGTGTGCTCAGTAATACTATGAAAAGAGAAAAGCAAAAATGCTCTTACAAGAGAAGTACACGTGAACCTATCTGTCCTTTAAACAGGCTGAAGGCATCCTTAGCCCTTTTCTGTTTTTCAGGTGCTTCTTAGCCTTCTTATATTTTAGACCTGTGAAAATGGGGAAAAGAGTTCTTGCCAAATGGGGATCGGGGAAGGGAACCACTAATGCATTAAATTTAGAAGTATGTGAGATTTGTGGTGAAGGGAAGCATAGTGACTCATCCTGAGGTTTCACTTGACTTCTCTGAAAACTTCATGTGGGCTGTGAGTTTCCTCCGTCATCTCCCCATCTGACTTGCTGTTTTGGTTTAAATAAACTGAAATATTCTCAAAAAATGCTTTTTCCTTTTCTAAAGTAAATGAGTTGCTCTGGAGTTACGTAACTCTGACTAACAGTTTGCAAATGGGCTGAATTTTGATCGATCCTTTATTGTCAACATCTTTTCTCTTTCATATATAGTTGAAATTATGACATACGTATCATGGAAGCTGAGCGCATTTCCCAAAAGCAGAGTTATTGGAGTAGGTGGCAATCTGGATACTGAGAGATTTCAGTACATACTCACAAAGCTTTTGCAAGCAGAGACGCTGGGAAAAGATGCTTGGATTATTGGTGAACAAGGGGAAGACAAAGGTAAAGTGATACTCATTATGAGTATTTAATGTCCTGACAGTACTTAACTAATGGTATTAATGACAGAGTGATTGAAAAACGTACTAAAGGTAGTAATGAGCAGGGTAGTGATTTTTACTAATAGTGGTTCTAAATAGTAAGATTCTGGTCTGTGCCCAAGCCTGTAGGCCTGGAGTTGTTGCAAAAGTGTTTTGCATTTGTCACTGTGTAAAAAAATATACGTATATAGCCTCAAATGCTTTGTATTTGGTGCAGCGATGCAGATTAGAGGTATTGAAAGAGGAAGGAAGTGTGGTGTAAGATATGTTAGGCTACTGCTGATGTGACGTTTTTTGCATAGCAATTCATTTTTAAGCAAGTGTCTTGGGAAGAGTGCTGGTATCATTTTATTTCTGCAATCTAGAGACCCTACATTTGGCTTGTTATGAGGAAAGGGTGGTTTGAAAGCTTCCTTTTTAATTAATTAATTAATATCCTTTTTTTATCTCTCCCCAACCTTTTTCATCCTTATTTTAGTTGCTGCTTAGGTGTACACTTAATGCTGTGTTTGTTTCTGTCCAGTACCATCATGGACCAGCTCTAAGTCAGTTACAAATGAAACAGAAACAATTGCTGCTCATGACTCCAGAGAAAAGGTGGCTAACAGGTAACTCCGACATAACTTTCACGTTTTTCTACATGCTTTAACACTTGGTTTGCAGTTTTTTGGGGTTTTTTGTTTTCTTTTCCTCAGTTCCTTACAAACAGGAGGAAGTTTGCTGTAAAATGTTCACACATCGAGTTTCCTGGAGCCCATAGGTGTGTGTGTCATTCATTTCCATGCAGGTGTATACACTTGATGTTCTTCTGCTTTAAACGATGTTTTGCCCGCAGTGATCCCTAAGGATGAGATGATGAGCTTGGCGGAAGATACACCAGAGTTTCAGAGTTGCCAGTTCAATTACAGATTACATGCACTGAAAAGAAAAAGAGAGGCAAGCTTTCTAGCACACTTCTCAGAGACTGTGTGAAAGCAGTAAACTTCAAAGCTAGGGAGAAATTTGGATCAATTTACATGATTTAATTAGCCAGAAAAAAGAACTGTTACTACTCTGGGTAAAATATATATGAAGACATTCTTTTTAGCAGTTCATTATTTTCTTATGTAATTTTTCAGAATGAAGAATCATGTTCTTATGTAGACTTACCTGTCTATAAGGTTTCAACATATGAATCAAAACAGGATTAATTAAAATCTAAACATTCTATGTTTCCCCTTTTCCTGGTTTATTTAGAGCTGTGGAAGTTCTCAAGGGAAAGGGTCAGAGATCCTGGTCTGTTGGGCTCTCAGTTGCTGATTTAACTGACAGTATCCTGAAAGATAAAAGGAAGGTTCATTCTGTATCCACTCTTGCGAAGGTAATGTGCTATTAATATCTTCTGGTTGCTACTACAGTTACGTGATTTACATTGGATGTGACAGTTAATTTGTATCAGCACAGACGTGCTGCATAAAGCAGCTTTTTGGAAGGAGCATTATGGTTACTGCTGTCTTCCAACAGGAGTTTTTTAATTCCAGTCCAGATGAAGTACAGATCAGTTGTTGCATTAACCTGAAACCAACATTGGAAGTAGATTGTTTTCAAAACAAATAGAAGCATTTGGGGGAAAATGTGTTCATGTTTGCTGACCAGCTCCCCAGGAGCAGCTCAGTTTGGCAAATGAAGAGAAATGCGTCACAGTTTCCAAGTGTTCGGTGTATATTTTTCCAGGGGCCAAAAGAGTTCAGTATCACTTAGGAAAGTATCAAATGCATTTCCTGCCAGTACTTTATTTGACCAGCTTTGAAAGGTTTATCTGCTTTTGCATTCTTTAGATGATTAAGGTACATGTAATGTCATACAAGGTTTAGCCCACAGTTTTAAGTTCATCCAAAGAGGCTTCACTAAAGTTTTAAGGCATTTCAGAGGAGGGAAAAAAGTTATAGAAACCATTATTGGCTGCTTCTGTGCCCCTCACGGTTCTCAGTGCAGGGAAATGGAGCGCAAAACTCTTCTTACTGTGTCAATTGTAACAGATATACAGCTAATTTCATCATTTTTTCAAGTCAAGTTTGTAATTGTCTACAAATGAAACACAAAAGTAGAGGAGTGCCAAGTCTCTTAAACTGTAGAGTAACTACAGAATGTAAAATTTCACATACAGCTCCTATAAAGAAACAAAACCTGTACTTGTAGTGGAAATGCTAAGTCACAGTTTGAAGCAGTGATTGAGCACCTGGTGGGAAGGCAGGGCCAACCCAGGGGAGCTCATGTGTATGCAGTGTATCTGAGTGACCAGAAGGGGTGGAGCCAGGATCTGCCCCTTCCCAGACCTCATTTAAGGGTTGGCACTGCAGGGGAGGGCATCTCTTGCTGGAGATTCCTGCCTACCTGAGGCCTTCCAAAGGTGAGCAGCTCTTTTCTTTCCTTTCTGTATCCATGGTGCTGCATTTGGGCTCGTTTTCATTTGCTGTAGCCAAAGACTTTGCCGCCCTGCTATTATCATCCCATTATAGTGTGACAATATTGTTAGTGAATTATAGTGATGTAACTTTGGGAAAGTCTCTATAGAATGAATACATGATCAGTATTTGAAAGTTTTTCCTCAGTTAGTTTTGTTTGGCTGTATTGTAACAATCATTTTGCTCAGTCTCAGGAGAACTGATTGTACAAAAAGTACCACTGCTTGCTCTACCCAGAAAACTGTTTAAACTGTATCTTGTAGAATAAGCTTTGCCTGCATTGCAGAGGTCTGATATTTTTTGCATTAGGAAATAATTCCTGTGGCACCAAAGTTTTTTTTACCTGTGCAGTAATACTTTACTGTTGCTGTAATCTGTTGCACAGAATCTAAAATAATTGGAGATTTACAAAGTCATGCCATGTGAAGAAGTGTCCTTGCTTAGTTAAAATTAAAAAAGTTACTTCGTTGCTTTTCAGGTAAGAACAGAGCAGAAATGTGTGTTTGTGTGACAGTGTTCTTTGTGTGTTTTAGGGATTTTGCAGTATAAACAGTGAAGTATTCTTAAGCCTTCCATGTGTTCTTGGAACCAGTGGAGTAATTGAAACGATCACACTAGAAGAAGATCTGCTGGTACAAGAGAAACTGCAAAGCAGTGCAGGATCAATTCATGACCTTCAGCAGCAGCTGAAACTGTAAGCACTAAGGAAGCTACAGCATCTGCTCACACAAGTTGAAGCTTTGCTAGGCACGAAGGGTTGCTTGGTGCGTACGTTTTTCTATGCCAAACAAATTTTTTTAACTTGCTTTCAAAAGTGTTTTCCTTACTTACTGTTGGTTGAAATAATTTAATACTGCACTGCCCGGTTGGAATGTCCCACTTGAAAAGTGCACTTTCGGTAGCCAAAATGGGCAGAGTGAAGTGCAAGAATACTTTGTCTAAGATCAGGTAACATTTGCCTGGTTCTTTTTCTTTGTATTCTGTTTTGTTTTTGCTGCTAATGATGGCTTGATTCTTGGGTTTTTCATAGCTCTGTGCACCTCATTAGGACACAGCCTAGGACAAGAACTTATCCAGCACCTTGGAAGCTCTGGTGTGCAGAGCCAACAAGAGCTCCTCCTGGTTTCTGAGGGCTGGTATGGGCTTGCCCAGAATATGGTTGCAGGGCAGCAACCTATTGCAGGCAGTCTAATGTCAATGGACTCTATTCTTGCATATTACTATGGGGAAAGAAAATGTGAAAGCATGAAGTATTGCGTATGAATTTCTGTTGTATATTTACTGATATCTGAGTCTCTGTCATTGGGTGACTTGTTAGCTCTTATTTTCTAAGGGTGTTCAGAGCACGAAAGTATCTGCAGGTGTTGGTATGTCCCGTGCAGCAGCAGAATGGGTGCCCTTCCTGAAAGGAGAAGTGGGAATGGGCACCAGGCAGGGAATGAGGTCTGCCCATTGGGCAGCGTGGAGGTGGCTAGAGTTCAAGCTCTGATCCAAAGCTACTTGCTGCCCGACTGAGGAGGAGAGGGTAGCTCCTTGAGGAGGCAACAGGATCTGTATCCTTCTGCAGGAAGGCCAAAGACACGATGGAAAAAGATGCAAATTCTTAGATGAAAAAGCACGTATTTTTTTAAGGTGAAGAGCTTTCTGTGTTCTAAACTCTGGTGTGGTTGCACTGGTGAGAGAGCAGACTGCATTCAGCCCAGGTATAGATGAGCATCGGGCTGCAGAACCAGAGCAGCATGGGTGTCTCTGCTGCTATGTGCAGCATCAGCCTGTCATTCCCTGGGCGTGTGCTGAACTACGGCTTCTGAAATAGCAATGGAACCTCCAGAGAACAAGTAGAATACTTGTCAGAGCCAAAGATTATTCCTTCCTGCCTTCCACTTGTATCTACAAAGAGCCAGCGCTGCATAAACCAGGATTTTATATTGATAAAAATAGTGTAATTATATATATATAATATATATATTACTATATACATATATAGTAATTGGGTAATTCAGGTGGGTTTTCAGTGAATGCTAAAGTTTCCTTTCTGGTGGGGCAGAATGGGTGCTAACAGCAGCTGTGTGACTTAAACACTACATTAAACAAGTGCCCAGTGCTGGGGCCGGACTTGTGTTGGTTTGTGTGTTTATTTCCCTCCGTTTGTTATCCCAGCGTGAACAGTCCAGGTGTTCGTGTTGGGGATTCTAGGTAATGGTTTTCATCCCCAAATGCCGCACGCCCTTTTTTAATCACTGACGAGCTGGCAGCAGCAGCAGCCGGCACTTCGTCCCGCCTCCAGGGGGGGCGCTGCCCCATGCGGGCAGGGCCGTAGTCGTACCGCGCCGTGCTGTCGGGCGGCGCTGTTCCCGCCCGGAAGTGCCATCAGTGCCAGGCGGAAGCGGGCTCGCGGCGCTGCCTGCGTTGGGGGGGCGGGCGGCAGCCGCCGCCATGGCGTTCTCGGAGAGCCAGCTGAAGAAAATGCTCGCCAAGGTAGGCGGCGGCCTGGCGCCTCGAGAGGCCCTTCCCTCTCCGCCGGACGCGGCCGGGAGGCGGAGTGCGGGCACGGGCTACGGCGGGGCGGCGGAGGGGGGTGTTGTTTTCTAATGGGTGACGTTTGAGGAAACAAAACTCGCGGTGAGGTAAATGGCTGCTGGTCATCGAGGCGGTGCGAGCCGTGCGGTAGCGGTACGCTGTTAGTCAGCTGGAAACCGGGCCTCGTCCAGCAGATTGAAACCAAAATCCCTGTGGCCGGGTAGCTGCGAGGAGCCGTGGCTTTGGCTTGGGGGCGTTTGCTTTCTTACCGTTCAGTCGTATTGTTGGTACCGCCCAAAAGCGAGCTGTGGCAGGCTAAGGGCTGCTCGCGGTTGGAGGTCCTTTCCTCCACTTGGTCCTTGTGTCATCGGCTGGAGACTGAATGCTGATCGCAAACGTGGGGTAAGCAGGTGTGCGTCTTTGTACTCACCCGGCTTCCCTAAAGGAGTGGCTGAGGTGCGACATGCCATAAGGAGGTAAGGCAGTGCGGTGCCTTCTTTTCCCACTCCACCTCGTGCCCTTCTTAAACCACAAGTGGCATCTGGCTTCCTGTCAGCTCAGTGAAAAGTGGGGGGAAACTTTTTGCACCTGATGGAAAAACGAAGTTACTATTTCACCACTTGCCTTCATTTTCCACGAGTAGTTACATGCTCTGTTCTATTGAGGGAGAGAGCGAGAAGAAAGGCCACAAGGGTGAAGATCCACACCATGTGGTGAAACAGCTCTCTGCTAGCCAGGAGCATCTCCTCTTGTCTGTGGGTCATAGTTCTGAGACTTCAGGTCTGTGCTGAGATGAATGTAAGGGGATGAAACCAGTGTTTGTAGTATGGCCTCTTCTAATGTGTGCCTTGCATGATGCTGGTAACTAACTTCTGATAAATGCTTTGTCCCAAGCTTGCCTTTGCTTAAAATGCAATGTTGATTATGGCAGAATATGAATGAAATGTGATAGCTTTCCCCAGAACTTGATCTGTGAACTCTTATTTAAGAATGAAAACATCCTAATACCTTGTTCAAGGTGTTAATGGAGTGTTTGGTTTGATTATGTAAAAAAAAAAAAAAATAAAATCTCACTCAAAAGTAAGAGTGCTGAAGAATGCCCATGGGTAACTTCCATAAACAGAGGCTATTCTGTGAAACAAAAAGCAATTTACACTGCATCTTTAGGCTCTAATGACTTCTTTTCTCTTTTGTTTTCCAGTATAAGTACAGAGACCTAACTATACAGGAGACAAACAGTGTCATTTCTCAGTACAAGGACCTCAAACCTGTTATGGATTCATATGGTAAGGCTTTGAGCAAGTTCTTCTTATCAGAGTTTCATTGTATAAGATGTATCTGATAGTTTTTGTGGAGAGTAGGGAGTTCAAGCTAGAATTTAGAATTTAAAGTTATTCTTTTTGAACTTTGATGTCAGTACTCTCCTGGAACAGACATTAATTTTCTGAAATAGACTCAGTAATACAGAAAGGTGCCAGGAGGTGGTATGTTTTTCCACCTCTTCAGCTTTTATTTGGTCACTCAGATATGTCCTATCGCCCTGGAGATTGCTGATATCTTACAAGTTCAAATTTGCTGTGATGCAAAGATACATGTACAGTTCTGTCTATTTTAAAAGTATTGTAAATTAATGTAAATACTTCACTAAAAATGAACAGTTGTGACAGTGCTTTAAAGTATGCAAGTTTGAATGAAGATTAAGAATTAAGAATAGCATTGAGCTGTAGCAAGAAGCTCATTTCTGTTACCTGTCTCTTCCAAAGCTGCCTTGGAAGATTTGAGCACAGAGCCAATAGCAGCTGGTTGGTAGGGTGAAATGAGAAAATTCATGTGTTACTTCAGCTGTAAAGAAGGAAGCAGTTTTATTTGCAGTAAAGGTAGTTTGTCAATAATTAGTAAACCATCTCTCAGGAATATGTTATTCATAAGGAGTTATCTGACTATAGGCAACCATTTGCCAGGGAGATGTGCAAGAGCAGAACTTCTCAAGCTGTGTTGATACAGTGTGTATCTGTGTATGTGTACGTGTGTTCACACATGACTTCTGAAAATGTACATTAACAAGTAGACAGGCTATCACCTGAACAGAGATTAACACAGCAAATAGGTTTGTGTTCAAAATGCCCTCTGCTCCCTTTCAGTTTTTAACGACGGTTCATCTAGAGAGTTGATGAGCCTCAGTGGAACCATTCCTGTGCCTTACAGAGGTATGCCTTTATTATTAATATAGTCACTGTTATGCATGTTATATTTATTGCTGGTTATATTTATTGTACAGAATCATGTGAAAAGCTGTGTATATTCGTAATGCTTCAGTTACACTACTTCAGTGATCACCATTTTTGTGAAAGCTTTCACTTGTCCGTGGTGTCATATTTTAAATATTTGTTTCTGGTTTTGTTATGGAACCAAACTGTAGTGCATATCACTGCTCCTCTGTGCTTGTGCAGCTCTCTAATTTCTGTTTATATTTCAGTACTCTTTTCGGTACTTTATGTATGCTTTAAACATCTGAATATAAAAGGACAGCACTCCTAAAATCTTTCAAATCATCTTTCTAGGTAACATATACAATATCCCCATTTGCTTGTGGCTGCTGGACACCTACCCTTTCAATCCCCCAATCTGTTTTGTTAAACCCACTAGTTCAATGACAATAAAAACTGGGAAGCATGTTGATGCTAATGGAAAGATATACCTTCCTTACCTGCATGAGTGGAAATACGTAAGTAGAGGGAAATTCAGCTTGTTAATTTACTCTTTTAATTTCTTTTTTCAGATAGTTGTACCATCTGTTACAAGAAACGTAACTCTTTTTCTGAGATATTAATCCAGATATTTTTTTTCCTTTGAAACAACTGCTTGTTATTTTTAATATCTTAACATTCAGATTGCTGTGGGTTTTGTTGTCTGGTTAATTGTGCCTTTAGTGACAGCCCGTCCGATTGAACAGTGCAGCATAGGCTTCCTTGCCTAGTAGGGAGCTGACCTGAAGATAAGAATATTTACTGTGAGACCAGAATGTTTACTGAAGGTGAACTACAAATTCTTTGACGCATCTCTGGGCTGAAATTGATCTCAGATTAAGATGAAGTGCTGTATGACTGCTTCAGGTAGACTTTGCTGGGGCTTTGGGTGTATTTATTAATAACTAAATCCAGCAGTGCAGGCCTCAGACATTTTAACTAAAATGTGAACTTTCAAAAAAGATGAAATGTGCTGATGGGGCCGTAACTGTAGAATAGGCTTAGTTCTATCAAAAGTGATTGGGAGGAATAAATGTAATAAATGTGAGTGGTAGTTCAGCGTTTGCGTAGCATAAATAGCAATAAATACACGTATATGTGTGCGTGTGGAATGGTCCCATTCTGTTGTTACAGTCAGTAAAACCAGCTGTTAGCAGATGGCACCAACTTGTCATGTGTGTATCCTTGCAGCCCCAGTCAGACCTGCTGGAACTGATTCAAGTTATGATTGTGGTGTTTGCTGAGGAGCCTCCAGTCTTTTCTCGGCCCACTGTTTCAGCCAGCTACTCACCGTACCAGGCAACTGGCCCACCAACCAGTAAGTGCTCTGGGCTGCTGATTTATACAAATCCTCACTCTCCAGAGTGTGTACCAAAGGCTTTCTGCCTCAATAGTTGATAAATATCATTCTAAAATGGCTTTCTACATTGATGGATATTCACAAGTAGTTCACTTGTGCTGTACTTGAACTACTGGAAAAATTTGTGTGGAGGTGGGGGCAAAATTAATGCTTGTATTGGCGAGGGAGAGCCACAAACAAATAACCAAATGGGACCAAAGAGGAGTAACTAAGTGGGACCGGTAGAGATAATTGGCTTAAGGTAAGTGCGTGGGGCTCTATGGCTTGTCTGGTGTTGTAAGAGCACCAGGTGATTCAATGAACAAGCTGTTGAGTTTTCCAAGAACAGCAGGTGTCACTACAAGTATAGTTTTGGTGGGGACTGTGACCTGTATGGTGCTTTAAGGAAGATGAGATCATCAGCTGAAACATCACTGCTTTGTTCTTTTGTAGTCATTGAAGGCTGGTGTATTGGAAGTAACTTTACAAACAGTGTTTCTGGATTTTACGTGATTAATAGCTACTTGGTTTTACTAGTGTAGTCTTTTTTAAAAATCTATTTTATAAACAGTTTGTCTTAAGTTCTAGGTGCACTTTGAGAAATAAAAACCCTGAATCATTTGCAGTTTTAGAAGGTGAAAATAGCTAGGGAGACTTCAACAAAAATAAGAAAAAGGGGGGAAAAGAAAACACCTGTATTTGATGTAATGCTCCTATAATTACTACTAATCAGCAATAAATACATTGAAAATGCAGTTTTTATAATAGAATTGTCAGCTTTCTAAGAAGAAACATAAAATTGCTAAGGCATGTTTGTTGGTAAAAGTTTTTTAGAACTATTTAGATTTCTAAATGGAAGAAATCACTGAATAACATCGGGTTGTTAAACAGCTAACTGACTGTTACCCTTGTCTATTCTGAAGCTACTTAAATGTGCTTGTTATTTAATGAGCAGAATAGAGAACAGTGGCTCATTGGGAAGGTTATCTTATTTTTCTGAGCTATTATCTAAAAACAGAGTCACGTCTGTCATCTTTTATGTGCCTCCTGTTTGAGTTCCCTTCCTGCAGATACTTTTCCTTAAGCAGGCATACTTCACTCAGTACAGTTACTGCTCTTTCAAATTCATATCTTAATAAATATTGTTCAGTATTTTGAGAAGCATAGTATCACAGCATAATGCTTCTCACTAGTGTGATCTTTGTATGTGGTAAAATTCTGAAAAGCAGAAATACATAAAATCATTATTTTATTTAGCTTCCTACGTGCCTGGCATGCCAGGAATATCTCCCTATCCACCAGGAAGCACTACAAACCCAAGGTAAGAGCCACTTTGAGCACTTTTCATCATCGCTGACATAACAGGGGGCTTCACTGAACAGCATCTAGTCTTATTTCTGTTCCATTTATTTATTTATTACCATGGATTTGGATCTTGGTGTTTATCATGATAGCTGTTTGTGTAGAAGAGAGGACTGAACTCTTTGTTAATGACCAAGAGAAAGTTTGGGAAGATTTCGTTTTCGTAGTGTTGCTTACTTCAGTTATCATACAGCTGAGTGACAATTACGTTTTGAAAAATGATTACCTAATTCCTGCATGTTCTCTTGATTCACTTACATAGTTAGTTTTATAAAGTGGTTGTGCTTATATGCTGTAGAAAGATACACATTCCTAAAAGTTGTTGTTGTTTTTTTTTCTTAACAGCATTGATAGCATTGGTTGGGTCATGAGCAACTCAAATAATTGAACAAAGCAGTTACTGGATTAAGATGAACCTTGATGTATTTTGTTCTTGCCAGTGCTAGATCTTGTTTCACAGAGGTTAAAAACTGAAAATGAGTCCAACAGAACTAACTCCTCAGAAATATAGTAGTGACTTCAATTATAGTTTGAAATAAACAGTTGCTTTCTGCAGTGTTCTTTGGAGATTAGAAGAGGAGCAGCTTGTGCATCAGCTCTGCCACTCAATATTAGTGTTCTTTCTTAGCAAATAGCATTCTTTCTTGACAAATAAACGCTGCCTGTTTTCTAGTTTGTACCTTTTTATTTAATTATGGACATCCTAATGTCCTGATTCTGTTAGGATAATATGAGGAGTTGCTGTAGTACATAACACTGTGGTATTGAAAAGCAAAGGAACTGTAAGCACTGGGAGCATGCTTTAAGGAGTGAAAAAGAGAGGTCGTGTGGCAGACATTTTCCTCCTAAGTGTACCTATTGGAAGTGCTCGTGGTGTGTTCTGCATGCAGCATGTTCTCTTTTACTTGAAGCACTTCAATCAAAGTCTCCTGTAAAATTTTCGTATAATGTTGAGAATTGTTAAGATTGACTGTTCTGTCAGTCTGTAGTTAAAACAATTTGGTTTGGATACTTCTGGGTTTTAGAAGGGCAGTTTAGATATTGAAAGGCAGCCTGTTGAGAATTTGGAATGATCTACGTGATTGACCAGCAAATAAGTAGGTAGGGCTTCAGTTACAATGATATCATACATTGCATCAGAACTACAAGTTGTGAGAGATGTTAATGGGGACAGGAAAAGAGTGTAATTCGGCCTGTAGTTTAAACGTGATATGAATAAATATTTAACATGGTGACATGGATCAAGTTGTACTAGTAATTAAATAACTTCAGCCTGTGTTTCTTTGTCAAAGCAGCTTCCCGAACTATCCTTATCCAGCTGGTGTTCCATTCCCACCTACCACTAACGTTCCATACTATCCTTCTCAGCCCCCTGTGACTACTGTTGGTGAGTAACTATTTCATCAAAGCAAAGCTTCCCACTGTAATTGATGCATAAAGAGCACCAGTGAGAAAAGGAATTTATTGTTCTTAAATCCAGCCTTCCAAAATATTGATTTTTTTTTTTTTAATGGGGAAGAAGATGTCTTCTTCTGGGTGACACTTCCTATGTTCTTCATATTTTTTTCACTCAGGAACCCATAAAATTCCTGATTATGTGCAGTGCACTGTCTGCTCTATGCATATGTTGAAAAACAGTGTATATAAGCAACCGAAGGGTTTTTTTTTTCCTTTCACTCTTAAACTGTAGGTGACTTTTGATTGTCTGTACTACTCTTTGTTGTCTTGCTTTTTAAAATGCTTTTATCTTCACTTAATTGTCTATGGGACTTGCTTTATTTACTCATTATTTATACTTTATTTATTTTGAAAGTCCTGAAGCTGAGATTTTCAGTACATATTTGGTAGGCCTTTTACCTAGGTCTATTGTTTTCTGCCTCTTTGCTGTTGCTCCTTGTTTTACTTTCTTCTTACCTCCTGTCAGCAGTGAAACCAAGAGCATTGATTCATATTTTCCCATTCTGCTGCTCAGTCATCCTGTACTAGCAAAATACACTAGCATTGTTTCTGGGGTGGCCAGGAGGTGATTGTCCTCCTCTACTCTGCTCTTGTGAGGCCCCATCTGGAGTACTGCATCCAGGTCTGGAGCCCCCAGTATAAGAAAGACAGGGAGCTGTTGGAGAGGGTCTAGAGAATGGGCCACAAAGATGATCAGGGACTGGAGCACCTCCCCTATGAAGACTGGCTGAAGGAGCTGGGCTTGTTCAGCCTGGAGAAAAGAAGGCTGCGGGGTGACCTCATTGCAGCCTTCAGTACCTAAAGGGAGCCTACAAACAGGAGGGGAATCAACTCTTTGAAAGGGTAGTGTATAATCAATAGATAACAAGATGTTATAATCACAATATAATCAGGAGAGTTAGTCAAAGTAGACAACAATAACAAAAAGAGAATAAGTGGAAGAGCTTACCCTTCAGCTGGGCTCACCACAAAACACCAAGAGAGGTGATCTCCAGAAGAGATCCTTCCCCACTGGTAGCCAGCTCTTAAATAGGTCTAGGAGGGGTGGAGCCTGGCTCCAATCCTTCTGGCAGCACAGGTGAATTGCCTTCAGCTGTGCTCCTCTGGCTGACTCATGGCTCGCCTCAGGTGATCAATCAGAGGTTCAGGCCGTGACTTAGCAGTTCCCATACAGGTAGATAACAACAGGACAAGGGGAAATGGTTTTAAGTAGAGGGAAGGCAGATTTAGGTTGGATATCAGGGGGAAGTTCTTTACAGAGAGAGTGGTGAGGTGCTGAACAGGCTGCCCAGAGAGGTTGTGGATGCCCCGTCCATCCCTGGAGATATTCAAGGCCAGGCTGGATGGGGCCCTGGGCAGCCTGGTCTAGTATTAAATGGGGAGGTTGGTGGCCCTGCATGTGGCGGGGGTTGGAGATTCATGATCCTTGAGGTCCCTTCCAACCCTGGCCATTCTGTGATTCTGCTCTGTATCATTTCTAATATGGATATGTGTGATGGATAGGGAACCACTGGAAAGTGTTCTCTAGTAGGAAGGTGCATAACTTTGCAATTGGACAGTCCTTTTGAAACAACTGCATGGTAAGGACAAAGACATTTGTGTCTTTTTTCAGAATATAAGGTGTTTATAATCTCTTGCTCTGTAATTTAAAAGAATATTCACAGGTTTGTAATTTCATGTGTGAACTCCCAGTTATTTATATATGCTCTTCCCCCTTGAAGTTTTAGTTTGCCTTGGGAACAAAGCAAGCTCATAGATTGGCAAAGGAAGGGGAATGCTTTAGTTCTACTCTTAACAGTACTTGAGGAATTGTTGTGTTACAGAATTTGGAAACTACAAGAAATGATCATTCTTATTTTTTGTGCCTGATCCCGTCCTTCATGTCCATGTTCTTTCAGATTTGTGTATTACAGAAGCGTTCTCTGAAAGTCATTTCAGCTGTCGTTTCCACTCTGACATGAGTTGTGGCTACCACACAACCTACAAGAAAGCCAAGTATTGCTCACTGTTGTGGGGTCGTTGGATCCTTGAGGATTGATAGTCCATGCTGGCTCTCATTGTCAGACATACAGAAAAGTGTTGGGAACCTTTCTAGGGAACGTTGGCTTTCCACAGTGTCTCTCTCTGAAAACAAATCCTGTTTTGCTTTTGTGTGTAAAGAGTTAATTGAAAATAGATGTCACATTTTATTTATTTTCTTCCTTTTCATTCTCAGTGAAGATGAAGAGGGGTGGAGTATATGCCAGGTATTACAGAATACTTCAGAAGTCCTCTGTTAGGTCATCTGGTACCATGTTGTAATGCCAGATTTTGTAGTAGCAATTTAACACAAGACAGATTCACTAGATGCAGCTAACTAAGATGTAGCAGGTGCATGACTGTGGTTTATCCCACGCCAGATGAAATGTGGAGATGTCTCTATAGTCATCCAGTGTATTTACAGTAAACTTATTTCCCTTGAAACTGCAAATGTTTCTTTCCTATTCTGATTTTTTTTTTTCCCCACTGTTGAACTATGGTTTACTGTGCCAGTTTAATGGGAGCTTACAGGGAGCTACAACTTGCAAAGCTGTATATATGGTGCCGGAGTGTTTCCTTCAGTGAGCTTATTTTGAGTTGGACAAAAATACTCAGACTTGCTTCAGTTTTTAAATTATTTTTTTCAAATAGTTTTTTTTCTCATTCAGTTCGGTTGTGTGCCACTAATGATCTGATTCAGATACGAGTCTGATTCTCTAAGGTCAGTTCTGAAACCAGACTCTGCCTGGTAAAGGTTAAGGGTTTCAGTGCTCTCTGGATTTACTGGCTCTCTGCCATAAAGTCTTCCCCAAGCTGCACTAATTATGGAAGTGGCAGAAAATGCTAAGGGTTCATGCTCTTTAGGAAGATATATAAAATCTAACTGATGATCCATGTGCAAAGACCTTTTTCTGGTCTGTCGGCACTTACATGTGAACTTTAATCATTAGTTGTGTTGTGATTTTTTTTCTGTCCTGCTTTAATGACGAAGTGAACTTTGCATAAAATATCCAAGAGTGAGAGACTGGGGAGGACAAAAAGAAGTAGAATTGATTGATGGTTCTGGCATAGAGAATAATGCATTAGATAAATTAAACAGTAGCTGAATTCATGCTAATGCTGTTAAAGTGAAATCAGACCTTTTTGTTTGGATTAGGAAGATGTATGTTTACAATTGGCTGCCTTACAGTTACAGTCCTAAACTGTGAATGAACTCTTTGTCCCTCATGGTTTAAGTCTGGCTTGATTTAAGTTTTACTTGCCAGTGCACAAAATGCTGTTCTTTACTCCTTTCCATAAGAAGTAGTGGTGCTAAATTCTTGAGTTTGTATGTGTGGTGCAGTTTGACAGCTTCTGCTGCTGATTCTGATACTTGACCAAATGCTAAAAATGGTCATGTTGACTGGCAGCAGGTTGAACTGCTTAAGCCAGAACTGTAGAGCAGGTCAACTCTTGTGCCATTTGTATTTTCACGAGCCTATCTTTGCAGTACTTTGAATAAATATATTTATTCAGTCTCTTTTCTCAGTAGTAGTTCATTTTAGCTTTAAGAAATTACACATGTGCTGGTACAATTTGTATGTAAGAAGTAGTAACATTAGTAATTGTCAACATGTGATGCTTCCTTAATTTTCAGAAGAAATTGGTGGTTAGTAAGCACAATGTAAATTTTCTCATAGTAACTCTTGTTAGTTGCATAGATTTATTTTCCCAAATACATGGCTTTATGTAAGCTTTGTGTGCTAGAAAGCATATAGGGATAATGTAAGAGGCGTAGGGAATAAAGATGGATTTATGCAGTCTTGTTCTGTTCAGCAGTGGAGATCCAAAAAATTCCTTGGGTGCTATAAGGATTCTCTGAGGTGTGTGGTCTTGTTGAAGTTTTGTGTACGCTGCTCTTTCCAAACTGGCTTTGTACTGAAGCTGGTGCAGAATTGAGAGTTAATTGTGTGCTGGTGAATTTTCTTGCACAGGACCCAGCAGAGATGGAACAATCAGTGAAGACACCATTAGAGCTTCCCTTATTTCAGCAGTCAGTGATAAACTGAGATGGCGGATGAAAGAAGAAATGGATCGTGCTCAAGCTGAACTCAATGCCTTGAAGCGCACGGAAGAGGACCTGAAGAAAGGACACCAGAAACTGGAAGAGATGGTAACTCGTCTGGATCAAGAAGTGGTAAGCTGAGTTAAAACGCTGATCTGTATCAGCATGAAAGTGTATTGCTTTTGAAGTGTGTATTTTCTTTCCAAATTGAGGTGCATGTGTTTAGACAGATGAAAGATGGAAATCCCAGTGATCTTAAGATGCACTGTCTGATGTCTTAGAAATGTTACTGTTAGTAGCAGAGGAACAGCATCAGTGCTTTCCCCCCCACCCCAGATGATAAGTGGTATAGGAGTACTTACTCACTTTGTCATTTTCTAGCTAATAGTGCGTGACAGTAGTGATGGAGAACATTTCAGTGTCATACTGCAGACACACTGATTTTAGTCACAGCTTCCTTTGTAACTTCAGATTTTTTCTAAACAAGAACCTTTGCTATTCCTCGTGCTCAGAAATGGCTGCAGAGTTTTTTTCATGAAGGCCTAACTTCCACATCCTGTGTCTGCTCCTTGCATTACTGCTTGGGGTAAGGTTTTGGGACTGATGACCAGTTTCTGAAACAATCAGCTTCATGTTCAAATTCTGTGTGCTTTTTTTTTTTAAAGTGACTATTTGCAATTATGAATGAGGAACAAAGAACAGGAAGTACCATTGTGTTGTGTAAATCCACGATGTGACCACAGTAAATGCAGCGTGTAATTGGGGAAATGAGGGACATAATAGAACTGTTGATATGTGACAAAAAGGCAAAAATGTACGAGCTGCCTTCCATATAAGACATGACTAAATCAGTTAGGACTTCTTGCTCCAAAACATACACCTCCAAAGAAACCCTTTTTTTTTTTTGCTTTGCTTTTATTACTTTAGTTAGTTTAAACCATCGTTCTTCCTTATGTGGTGTCTTCAAAATACTCAGACTGCTAGCATGCCTTCTTTAAAATTGTAAATGGCAATAGATTGACATTATAATCTAAAAGAGCATTTACTTTTTCGATGGTAGAATCTCAAATCTGTAAGTTGCTAGCTCGTTCTTTTATGAAAGTCATGATGAAGGTGAATATAGAAGTAAAAAGAATCAAGCAGTGTTTCTAAAGTTCTTCATAGTTCTAAAGTCATCTTGGCAGAAGCAGGTATTCAGCTCTTGAGAGTTAAGAAATAAACATCTTCAATGTTTTTAGGCTGAAGTTGACAAGAACATTGAACTTCTCAAAAAGAAGGATGAGGAGCTCAGTTCTGCCTTGGAGAAAATGGAAAGTCAATCAGAAAATAACGACATAGATGAAGTTATCATTCCTACAGCACCACTTTACAAGCAGATCCTGAACTTGTATGCAGAGGAAAATGCAATTGAAGACACCATCTTTTATCTTGGGGAAGCATTGAGGCGTGGAGTGATAGATCTAGATGTCTTTTTAAAGGTAGGCTTCTTGAGATATTCTTAATATGTGCACTTTAAATGTGTGTAAGTACTTTGAACTCTTATGTTCAGCTTTTTGATGTTAATGATGTCCTCGCTGAAGAAATACAGTAAGTGCATATAGGTTGAAACATGAGTCTCAGAAGAAGAATATCAGGATTAGGATGGGCTAATTTAAAAGCATTATAGATATATAGAGGTTATTTACTATTAGTGTCAATATACACTTTCCTTTGGTCTGAGCTACTGATTGTGGAGAAACCAATTTTAAAGGTGACTAGAGAACTGTCAGCTTTCCACCTGCAGTGTGTTGATGCCATTCTTGCAGCAGGCACTGGAGTGTTAGGCTCACAGAAGAAAAAGAAGAGCTGTTCTTGAGAAGCCCACACGTTTTGCACCTTTAGTAAAGAACTTAGGTCACTTATTCCTTTTCTCTGTTTTTCTTAATGCTTAGAGTTTTCTTTCATATCTTTTTCTATTTTGAACTTTTGAATTTATTAAGAACACTTAACATGGAGACTAGAACTTCATAAAATGTCCTAGTAACTAGTGTAGCCATTGGATGTGAAAGGATCAGTGTGTCAAAGTGTAACACTCTTCACTTGGTCCCCTGGCCAAGAGTGGTAACCAGAGTTGCTAGTCAGGTCCCTTTCTAACAGGTGAGATTCCACCTCATTGCCACTTCAGGTTTGCTTTAAACATTCAGTGGACGGTGTCCTAAGTAGAGACATACTTTGTTTTTATGTAGCTTGCTAATTCTGTTTAGCTTCTATTAAAGGAAATGATACTATGGGAATTGTATTTGTCTTTGATTCACCTTAGAATACGTATGACTTCTCTGATAGGAATGTGAGGATCTGATTATTAAAATTATAAAAATACACTATAGTGATTGTATATGGTAGCAAGTCATTCTAAGCCAAGAAAAAGCCATTTAATGAACCAACACATTTAGTATTTCCCAAAACAGACATCTCATTGAGTCATGCTTTCAAAACTTGATTCGCTATAGAGTTACCATTTTTACCAGCCAGCTCTTCTTATTATTTCTTTGCAGCATGTACGTCTTCTGTCTCGCAAGCAGTTCCAGCTGAGAGCATTAATGCAGAAAGCAAGGAAGACTGCTGGACTCAGTGATCTCTACTAAACTCTCAGACTTTAACTGGGAAGTTAGATTTACTTGTGAAGCAGCCATTTTCTTGATCTTTCTCTTAATCAGTAGGTGCCCAGAATAAGTTATTGCATCATTCAACTGTAAAATATTTTGAATCAATAATATATTTTCTTTTTGGTAAATACTAGCTTTTATTAATGCACTTTCTATTTCCTGTAATCTTTGTGCTGGTGGACTTAAGCTGAATAAAACTTGTTGCATATTTTCTTCCTCTACAGAATTGTGTTGAATGCACTTTCTTTACAAACAGCCCTAGCTCATGTGGTATCAGCTTAACCATTCTTTCACTTTACTTACGATAGCTGGAAGATGTGCCAGTGTCCTGATTGAGAATAATTCACAGCTGGAGTTTGTAAGTAAACTCCCTTATGACAGATGAAAGCTGGAAACCTCAAAAATTCAAGGCACCACTGTTTGATGTAGCTGCTGACATCCAATGATTGTTTTCCTAAGTAAGCTTAGCAATGGTTCTCTTGTCTTGCCTTGTTCTACCCTCAGGTTATGGCCATTGTAGAGTGTATCATACAGTACCTTAGAAGCCTTAATGTTTTGTTGTTGTTTTTTCTGAAAAAGAATGCTAGGAAAAACAAAGACCTCTGCATTTGTTGATGTAATGCCTCCAAGGCCAAGAACACGATGGACCAGAATGCCCTCTCAAAAAAGACTCAGGAGGCTGAAATACATTTTATGGTTTATTTGGTGTTGGAGCTGGTACTACAGGTCATTGTCTTGTTGCATATATAAACTTTAACCTTTTCTTTAAATGTGCTTTGGAGACAAATTTACAACTAGTCCGATACAGTACACAAAAATAAGTTCCTCTAAAAAAAAGGTATACACAAGTTCCAAAGAAGTGTTAGGAAAATATTTGGACCTACCAACAGTGAAATATTTAAGCTATTCAGCTGGCAGAGAAGGTTTGTCAATCAGTTTGACAATCCTGTGACTGCAAGAAAATAGTCTTTGGTTTCACGTTGTGTTAGTTAGCTGGTTAGTTATTGTTCTGGCTAATGTTTAGACAACGTGAGGAAAAGGCAGTGCTGCTTTGAATGCTGGATTGATGTCACACCACTTCACTGTACAATACTAGGTGGCTGGAGCTATGGCTAAGAATATAAGTGTCTGAGGACAGGGAAAACCCTAGAATAGTTTCCTAATTGCGATCTTTAGGAAACTCATTTGTTCAGATTTTAGTTTGTGTTCTATTTGAAATACACCGAAGGATTTGACCTACTTGGAAAGTGCAACATTAAGACAAACCACTAAACCGTTAAACTGCAAATAGTGAATTGCTTGGACAACTTTAGAACTGTAGTTCTTTCTGAATTCCCCAGAGTGTATCTGCGCTCTTCTTTATTTTCTCCTCTTCATCAGGTTTTAGGATCATCTTCACTACATCAGTGATGCCACTGCTGCCCAGTACACAAGGAACACTTAAGAAGACATCATCTTTTATTCCGTGCAAGCCCTGAAAAGTAGGTAAGGATAGTTAGGCTAGGATTTGTGCACATCTACTTTAAAGAGTATTCTAATATGGAAAATTCAAGTAAGCTTAAGAGAAATTTGAATGTTGTCACTGTTCCTCGGGATTCTTAAGTTTTCCGTTCTCAGTTAAAACAAAGAAAAGTCAGCAAGAAAGAGCTGCTCACCTTAACAGCTGTAGAGACTGGGTGCACTCTTCTTAAGTTCTTCATAATAGTTTCAGCTAGATCTGCCACGGAAAGGCCAATAGCCCATGACGTGTACCCCTTCAGTTTGATGACCTCATAGGCACTGCAGAGTGAAAGTTACTTATTAAAAAGCAAGTAGCATCAATGGAACTAATTGACAGCTGTAGGAAAGGCTTTTGATCCCTTAAACAATTTGGAGACAGCGGAGATTTGACTGATAGCTGACCGGATTGAAATGCACTGTTTGTACTTCACACCGTGCCCCTCACTAACACCAGAAACTCGGAAGTTAAAACATCTTCTTTATTTAAAGCTCACTAACCATGAAAAGTTAACTGCCAAATCTATGTTAGTCCTTAAAACAATGAAGTTGTATTATTTCTGCATTGTTTGACCTTCGTTTTGGGCCACTTACTAAACCAGAAATCAGTAATGCAGTTCAGAGATGTTCTTCAACATGAGATCATACGATGGAGAACTAAAAGCAGTATTACCTGTCCACCACCTGCTTGTGAATCTCCTTCCAGTGTTCCTTGTCTGCATCAGTTCCCATGTCTGGATGAAGAGCCTTCAAGGAGACACCAGCAACATTCACTCCGCTCCAGACAGGCACTGAGTTGCAGAGAGATTAAATTACCTCACAAAGTAAAGAATCTTCCCAAAAGACAAGAATGTAATTCTGAGATTAACAGTTAAGGTAGGAACTACCTGGATTAGTTTGTGACACATCACAGACATGGACTTGATTCCAAAAATAGTATAAAATGTGAGACCAATTGAAGTTGTAGGGTAAGAACCCCACAACTCATGAACTAAAAATGGCAGTAAGTCCATGCTTTGCAGCAGTTCCTCAAAATAAAGATGGATTCCAAATGCACTCTATTGGGTGTCAGGAAGCAGACAGTGCTGCTCTGCTGTTGCTAGAGAAGTGCAGACTAAGTGAGAAGAGTATTGTTCTTTCTCTTGTTCTCATCTAGACTTGACTCCACACTTTCATTCTTAAACATGGCTCTTGAAGTAGTGAAGACAACTGAGTGATTCCCTCTAGATATAGTGGGGATCTCTGGGACTCTCTTGCCGAGATCTTCACCCTCTTGCTTCTTCAGTATGCTTTTTAGAGAGTTATGAGAACAACTTAGCCTAGACATTTTTAGTCTCCTTAGGTTACAGTAATGACCTTTTCTAAGCAGAGTAACTCAGGTCAAATATAGATCATCTAGGGTTACTCTGTTGCTGTAGAAGACTTAAAGTAGGACTTGCATTCTTAAGTTCCTGTAGTGCATAAGTTTGTGAACAGCATTCTTTGTAGCCCTTGCAGATTATGTTTATTGGAGAAAAATAAATAAATAAATAAATAAATATGAGAAGAAGCTCTGTGTAACAGCCAGGTTTTGCCCTTACCACTGGAGTCTCCATGCTCTCCAACAATCCACCCGTGGCAGCTCAGAGGATGGATGCCCAGTCTTTCTCCCATGAGGTGGCGGAAACGGGCTGAGTCCAGATTGCAGCCACTACCGATAACACGGTGTTTAGGAAAGCCACTGATCTTCCAGGCCACGTAAGTCAAAATATCCACTGTAAGTAGAACAGGGAGGATAAGTGCCAGTCACGAGCAGTCTGATATCTGGGGTAGTACCTTCTGCTTATCTGTAGGGATTTTATGTGCATGGCAGGTGGCACAGAGAGTGAAGCAATGCTCATCACCAGGTCCAGCAGTGGGCTAACATGAGCACTATTTTAAATGCAAAATTAAGAGGCTGCTATGCATATAATTACCAATGCTCCCTACTTTGTTCTGTGCTGAACTGGCAGCCCAAAGTTGGAGGGAGCCTAATTGATTTCTCAAAGAATCAACTTGCTGAGTGTGGAGAAGGAAGACGACACTTCTTGTTATGCGCTCAGTTGGCATAGCTACTTTACTAAAACCTATGCTTGGCTATATTGATATACTGACACCACTATACTGAAGAAAATAGTATTCTAAACTGAATCTCTTGACAAGCAACACGAGACAAACCTGGGTTTGAGACAATCAGCAGCTTGCAGTGAGGACTGTATTTCACAACGTTGGGAATGATGAATTTGAAGATATTGACGTTGCGTTGGACCAAGTTAAGACGACTTTCTCCTTCTTGCTGACGGGCACCAGCAGTGACAATGACCAGCTTGGAGTGTGCAGTCACGCTGTAATCTGAAAACAAAAGGCTGCGTGTCAAATGTGACCTCTTTCTATTTATGGTTCAGGAGTCCAGTTGCTTTTAGCACTGATATCTAAAACTCTCAAGTTTGAGGGTTGTTTTTTGCTTCTATAAAAAGTTCATCGCTGCAAGTGGCAACCTTAAAAGCACGTTCAAGTCTTACTAAGCAGAAATTGACTAACAGTATTTCATACTTGTCAGCCATTGGTGGGCATGCAGGGTAGCTGTTGGGATGGCCTCTAGTGGAACAGTTGCACAGGAGGAGAAGCAAGAAGGCACTGTTGTCATCATTTACTACGTGTGGATGCTGGAGCCACATATTTACTAGGGTGTGAGACTGCTATTACTTGCCCTGGTCAAGCTACCATTGAGCTTTAAGCCATCCACCATTTATAGCTGACAAATAACCAGCAAAGGATTCAGAAGCTAACTGCCTGTGAAAGGAAATTCTTAGAGGTTCATGGGTACTTAAGAAATTTATTTTTCTGTACTGAAAGTACTAGTTGGACCAGCCTTAAAAAGATGCATGAAACTGTGTCATCTGAGTACTGTTTCTGTAGGAACAGAAATGAAGCTAGCATCCCTCATGATTAGGATGACAGGACAAGTGCTAGACGTGGATGGCTGGTTTGATGTTGCTATCGACTAGAAATAGGTGACTCCATTGGAACCAACTACTTGCCTTTGCTTGATGTAATCTTTGGTGTTCTGAGAAAGAGGCTGCCATGCTGGAGATCAAGCATTTCTCCTCTCAGCTTGTCCTCCACAACATCAACAAGGGTAAGTTCATCTGCCAACTCCTGTGTGAGACCAGCATTAAAGAGTTCCGTTTATTACGAATTGAGTTATTTCCTCAGAGAAAACTGTGAAGTTATGATTCTTTTATGAGTAGCGATCATTTTAAGCAACTGAATTCATCATGACTTAATTTCCTCCCACATTGGGTATTTAAATTAGTCTCCTGGGATATCCACTTGAGTTAGTTGTATACCTTTCATATCTACATTGTACGTCAAACAGTTGGACGATTTAGCAGGACAGTGATGAAGATTAACTTAATACTTGTTCATAAGCAACCTAGTTTGCAATTAAGTAAAACAAGCCTGGTGTTGCCACAGTATTTTCAATGTAATAATGCAGTGTGGAAGACAATTCAGACTGCCTTGGACCTCTTTTTCCAATTCGCTCTGCAAAGAACTATTCCGTTACTTTTCTCAGCTTCAGACAAAATGACTCCTGAGTTCTTACTCTTTCTGTATGCCTAGAATGTTAGATGGCTTCTGCTTAGAAGGGCACCTGGAAGTTAGCCAATGGTAAATACAGCTCCTAAGAGCATATTGCATCTGATACTGGAGAAAACCTGGTTTAGAAGAACTACAAGCCATCAACAGGAAATTGCTGAAATTTGCTGCTTCTTTTCAGGCTCAAGTAAAGGAATTACAACCAAAAGGTCATCATACATGCTAGCTCAATTAGTCTAGTAAGGGAGATCACTTCTTGTCCCACCCTTTGAGGTTTCAGGTAGTCTGAACTGCATTGCTTCATTCCCACTTGACACTTACCTTCATGAGGATGCTGATGGCACAAGCCATTCCAACTGCACCCACACCAACCACGCTGATCTTATTGTGGGCATGAGGGTGCTCCTCTGTATGGACATTGTGGATGAGATGATCCTTGAGAGACATGGTGCACAGCTGAAAGAAAAGCAGTGCGTTATTTCTGCAGGCTTGGGAGCTTCCAGTCACTGGAATGTTCACAACAAGCAGATGGTAAAATAAGATGGTAAAAGATAGTGGGAAAATGCGTCTAAATTACATGCCTAAGGTGTCTGGCAATAAGACCAAACGGTTAAAAGCTGAACTGCTGTTGCCAATCCACCGTTTAAGATTGTTCCTGCAAACACAGCCTGAGAAGTATTGATTATATAGCTGGATGGCACTCCAGCAGCATTAGCAGAATGCTCTCAGCGACCATCCATGTCACATGTAGGTAAAGGAAGCCATTTTAGTGCTTCTACAGACAGTACAGCCTGCCAACCTCCAGTCCCGCTGCCCTGAAAAACTGGTATTCTATGTCTCAAGCCTTTTCAGAGCTGAAGTTACACAACACCTTCGCCAGGCCTTTGCAGAAACGCTGTGCTCCTCAAAGTCTACTTTATGGATTTGTTTCCAAGCAGAACCCGCATCCTGCATAAGGCACCTTGCTTCTCGTGTCCCCGGAACATAACAATACTCCCGAGTACGGCTATCAGCTCTCCAGTCTCACTTTTATTTTTTTAATTTTTTTTAAGCCATCGACGTGCTTAGATGGCCGTAACCTCCACGTGCCAAGCTCTCGCTTCCCAGCAGGGCACACAGGCACTCGGGCAGCGAGGAGAGGAATCGCAGCTGGGTGCTCGGCGGTGCCGGCGCGGCTCGAGGCCTCGCGCGGGAGCCAGCGCCCACCGCACCTTCCCCGGAGCGGCTCCCCTCCCTCACCTCTCCCCCTCAGCGAACGCCCCGGCCGGCACCTACCCGGTGTCTTTCCCTTGCAGCGCGGCGGCGGTCGTGGCGGGGCGGGTGAGGCGGCCGCCGCCTTAAGTAAGGGCCGGGCGGCTGACGTGCGGCGGGCGGGACGCGGCGGTGGGGACGTGCCCGCCGACACGTCGGGGCGGAGGGCGGCAGGCGGCGGGGGAGGGGGAGCGGAGAGGGCGGCCGGCGGCAGAACGGCGCGTATCGGTCAGTGTTCGCGCGCCCGCTGAGGGGCTGAGAGCGGTGTGGTGAGCGCTGCGCTGCCCTCCGTGTGGGCGCCCGTCTGAGGGGATCCGCACAGCGTGCCCTGTGCCGCCATATGGTACGGGGTTGGCCTGCACCACCGCTCTCGGCGACCCGTGCCATTTATGTGCCCGTGGGTGCATCTTATTGTGTGTAAGGCTCGCACTTCGCAAGTGAAGGGACTTGCTGCTGCTGTGACACCTCACTGACATCCCAGCCATGTTCTGCCATGGCGACCTGATGGGGACGGTGCCTCATTTCTTTGGGAGTCTGTTAGTGAAACCAAAGAAACAAGAAACGCAGCTGAGGAAACATCTGGAAAGGCTTGAAAAATAGGATAAGGAGAGATGTACGTCAGTCTCAAGCCAGAAACACAGAGTTTTGGTTCTCACCATAAAGACGGGTCCTTTCACCAATGGACGTGTTGGTTGCAAAAACCAGAAGTGCTCTGTGCGTTGCTGGTGCTGGGGGGACGAGTGACTGCTGTGAGGCGAGCAGGGTGGGCTGCAGGAGCTGTGGGACAGAGGGGAAGGTGCTGCTGAGCAGCCCTAATGCCACCTGCATGCAGAACAAAAGGCAGCCGTAGCATGTAGCTGTGCTGTTCTGTATTACGTGGGGTTCGCTGAGCACCTTGTTCCGTCAGCAGTCTCAAAGGCAGATTAGGAAGTTAAGTTTTGCATCCCAGGAATTCACATTGATGCTGTGTGTGCATGGGCGTGAACATCTCATCCAGTTCTAGGCATCAGCATTACACAACGCTGTAAGTGTTAGTGTCTGTCTGGAAGGATAGAAAGCGAACAACTGACAGAAAAACACCAATAAACGTTTTCTCTCAATAAAAAATTTGGCTTCCAAAGATTCTGAATGTAAGATAAGACAAGGCTGGCTGGATAGAGTACATTAAATATGTAACTAGCATAGATCAAATGGTACTTTTCACAGAATCACAGAATCACAGAATTGTTACTACTGTCATGGTGAAACCAAAGTTTTTAAGATAAAAATGTTGGTATGGTAGGACTGTTCTAATTCTGTGGCTCAGGCAAATAAAATTGGATTTGGTTTTTGGGGCATAGGCTCTAGTAAAATCTTCACTTGCTCGTGTTTGTGCTGCTTGTTACTGAGAACAGAACTGAGACCAAATCTCCATTATTTATAACATAGGGTAACTTATAGCATCAGGTTCCTCTTAGCTGTGTAGTGCCTATTCAAATACCAGAGGGCCTGCCTTTAATACAGTTGGTCAGAGCAAGCTGACTAGGATGTTTCAGTACCATTATGGTCCCAATTTGTCTTCAGTGATGGTCAGCAGATAGAAGCCTTGTTTTGTTAAAAATGAGTTACAGGTTTTAATATGCTAGTGTTAACTAGCCTGGCTTATAAAAATGTGAAGGTTGCAAATGCCAAATTTTTCTTTTTATGTGTCCTTTATGATCTTAGGAGCAGCAGTGGAAGCTCAGGAGGTGAGCAGTCATCTGGCATGATTGACAGACTCATGAAAAAAACAACACAGAATGAGATGAGCAAATGAAAGGTATTGTTCTTGCACGTGGAAGATGGAGGCAAGGTTTGTTGTGATTGCTTTTAAGTGACTGACTTTGACTGTAGGGATGGGGTCAATTTTCCTCGCTTGTATACGTAAGGAATTTTATTCTTCCTGTTATTTTTTCACTGTTACCTTCCATTGCAGTAGTGGGAAGTGCTGAAGCTAGAGTGGTGAAAATGTTTGAAATGTGTTTCCAGGGAAGATTATCCCTTCCTCAGCCTCATTTGAACTGTCCTAAGAACACTAAAAGCTGAAGGATGGGTTTCACTTTGGCTTGCACTAACAGGTATCACTACACATAACTGATTAGCCACAGTCTAAACACTACTGGATCCCTCTTCCCACGTTTCCATGCATTCATGTTACAATAAGGGCACTGCTATTGCAGAGATCTCCTGTTTTGCTGCTTCTCTTTCTTTGCACTGTCATTGTGGCAAATGGGTGGGGTGGGGGGATGTGCTAGCTGATGCAATTCTCATTTCCGGGTGTTTTATACATCTGTATTTCTGCAGCCTACTATCTGTAAGTGTGCACTTACAGGGCAAAATATATGGAGACCTGTGTAAATAATTGTCATTTTCTGAAGATTTTATTTCCCCAGTGTCCTGTTGTTGGACCTTTTTTTGTTTTTTAAATTGCAATCTGGTTTCTAGCTGATGTTTCAATACTCAGAACTTCCAAGTTTCACCAGTTTTTCTGTTCACCCAACAGGGCTAGTTATGTTTGCTAGCACAAGGGCAAAGGATTACGCATTCTATATAAAGCTAAAGAAAACGTTTTTTCTTGTAGCAGCTTCCCAAACTGTCACTGGGCAAAACAGAATACATGACTGTCTTGCTCTCTAAAGGACGGAATTTACTCATGGAAGCATGAGTCACTGTGCAGAATTCTTCAAGCCAAATCCATCCTTTTACATAATTGAATATTTACTCATTTGCTTAGGAGCTGCAGGAAATGGGACGCTCAGATAAATCACATGGTCAGAGAGCAGATTAAGGGCAGCCTGGTGGGTAAGAATCCTTACTCAGTCTTTGCCTAACAAAGTCGCCAAGAAGTCTCAGCTGGTTCAGCACCTGCCTTCCACTGATTGTCAAAAGAGCATAATCCTTAACACATCCTCACTGCTGCCTTCTAAACTGGCAGTAGCAAAACTCCTTCTGTTTCTCATGCTGTTTTTGAGTGCCTGGCAGGTTGCAGTAAGTGGAGACTTTCTATAAATTACAGTAAGGAGCCAGTAAGGGATATGAGAGGAGGGCTGCAGACCGCTGCCACTGCAGCTTGCCAATTCCAGAGGGCAGGCAGGTTCAGCAGCAAAAGGTCAGAGGCATGTCCCTATATTCCATCTGGAGCAGAGGTCTCCTTGCCTTTATTTTAATATTCATATTCTGCAGCTGTCAGTTTTGATTTTCCCAGGATCCTTCTCAGTACATCCCATGCCAGCATGATGGCTAGCTCAGGGTAAAGAGCTGTGGAGTCCTGTAAAGGCAATTTTTTTTTTCACTGGTTCTTGCCATTTGGGAGACAATGCACTTAATGGGACAGTGTTGGTCTCCCCTCCGACGAAGAACATACGTCATTTGTTATTCCTTCCATAAGAGGGATGACAGCAAAGAAGATGATAATGGACCCTTCAAGGAACACATGAACAGGCTTGAGTGTTCTGTGGGCTTAGTGTGAGCCAATGAATAAAAGCAAGCTAAGTGACAGCAGAGTAAGTCTCATCACAGTATTCTCTTTCTCAAAGATACTTTCCAGCATTCCAGATTTTGCATATCTGATTGACCCTGGACACATTCAGAATTACAGCAGGTTATATATTCTCTCCCATGCAAATATGACTATGGCAGAACTCTCATTTCTATGAAACAAAATGCCAAGTTATCCTTTTGGAAACTTGGCATCTGGTAGTTGAAGATACTGAAGATATGACCAGTGTAGAAAACTGAGAATCCGTCTGAATATTACACACATACAGGCATGGTGGAGAGACTTGCTGCCCTGCCAGCCCTCCAGAAACTGCACAAGCAAAACATGAACTCATCCCTTTCTCTCTTTAATCTGTTTAGGAGACAGTAGCATCATAGTCAGGACTCTTCAGCAGCATAAAGTTGGATGGGCAAGGAAGTCCTAGACAACAAAAATAGTTTGTTCCATGTTTTCCTGAGGGACACGCTTCAGTACGGAGGATGCTTCTCCTCAAAGCTTTTGCTTCAGACATCAGTGCTATAAAATTACAAAATTATAAAAACACAACTTTTACAGCTCATAGTGGTTTCTGGAGCTTGTAATACATGGCTTAGTTCCTGTAACTCTTTGTGGATCCTGGTAAATAAAATCCAGTTCTGTACCTGGAGTAGAAAAGCTGGAGACCAGGACATAATCACCTTCTGGTTTTGTACATTTTCCAGCAGATGTGGAAAATGTGTGTGCCTACGAATGACTACACAATAAATGATTATTCATTCCCTGGGAAGGGCTATGGGAGAAGAAAGATGAAGCTTAACTTACAGTTCAGCAAACTTATCAATAGAATGGAGCCAGGCAACCAGCTGCCTTCATTTCAGTCCCCCACACCTGAGGCTCTTTAAAAGAGCTGCAGCTGGGCTGGCTCAGCCCTAGGATGATAGCAGTCCTGGGGGGCGGCTGCGGCTTGTGTTACAGAGTTGAACTCTTCTGCTGTTCTCAGATGGGAGAAATGACTTCACTGTCTCTGCATAAGGTCCTTTTTTTTTTTTTTTTTTTTTTTTTTTTGTGGTGGTTGTTGTTGGTCTCTCTGTGGGTGAACGCAGCCCTGCGGGCAGATGGCAGAAGGCAGGTACTGTACTGAGAGGTTATGGGGTAGGGTTCTTAAATACCATCTATATCATATGTACTCCCAGCAGAATGTGCTGCTAGAGTGGAAATAGAACAAGGCTCCAGAAGATCTGTTAGGTTATCTTTTAAGGAGTTCTGCTTCCCAGGCTTTTATGTTTTGTTGTTTAATTTTATTTTATAAGCAGAAGGTAGCTAAGAGAAAGAAAGACACACAACTTTTTCTTAACGACCAAGTTCTCCTAGCTTACATTACCTGTTAGAAGTTTACCCCATCATCTAGGTATGTTGTAGTTCTATGTTAGCTGACTGCCATAGGTATTATGTGGTCTGTGCTTTCCTCACAGGAGTTTTTGCTGTATACCTCATTCTTTTTACAGCAAAGATAGGTGTGTGCTCTGAGGTTCTGCTGTGCCTCAGGTAGAGGTTCAAAGTGTGGTGTGGTGTGGCAGTAAGAGGGGGCTGATTTGTGGTTATTTTCAAGATGGTCATAAATTTTTCCATAGACTTTTCTTCTTCTTCTTCTTTTTTTTTTTTTTTTTTTTTTAATTTCAAACCTCCCTAATTCTTAATTGAAACATGATATGCTGCGTGATGACTCAGTACTGAAGGTCTAAAATATGGCAGTGTTTTCAAAGGAAGATGAGACTGAATAGTGAGAGGTGCAACCTGTGTGGCTGAAGAGCACTGACTGGTCTTTTGACTCTGTTTCCTTACACGATGACAGAGGCTTTTTTAATGTCCTCCAGGCAGGTACCAGCAGCTCTGGCAGTGGCACAGCATTGTGCAGACATGCAGTGGCTCTCCTTAGCAAAACCTTGCTAACTGAAGAGATAAAACAAAGCAGAGAAGTGGAATTGGAACCACAGAAGGGCAAAATGGTTCCTAAACATGCCTCTAGTGTTAGCACACTGGATATTTTCAGGAATGTTATGTGAATATTGGCCCATAGTCCTATCAATTTGTTTTTTTCTTTTTATGTGCGCTTAGATTTTAAACAGGCAATGAAATCTTGCTGCTTGCATACAGGCTGCTAACAAATCATTTCTACGTCACTGTGCTGAGCCTGGAGTTGCTGGTTTGTGGTGCCTTGATTCATGTGTTTAGATGGAACTTCACAAATATTTAGCAAATATTTGCAGGGCATAGTCCTGTTGTTTTGCACTCTGTAAGTTTTTCTTAAAGAGGAGGGTGTTACAAAAGAGAGTGGGTGCCTGATTTTGAGCTGCTGCAGAAGCAGTCTTGATGCTTGCAGAATGTGTTGTTTCTCTAGCTTGGGCCTAATGGTAAAAGGAATGGTCAGCCTGTGTCCTGGGTGTGGCAAATGCATGGTATGCCACTCCTCACTGATTCTCTCCAACCTTGTGGTTTTTTCTCATACTTCTATCCAGACTCAGCTGTATTTGTAGACCCTGTGTCGCTCTGGCCCTAAGCAGCAGTATCTCAGTGCAGGTGCCCTTTTAAAATGCATCAGTTTGATGGAAAAGAAAATGTGAGAGACTGGAAGATAAGATTGTGATTTCTCTGAGGTGTGTGTTTGCGAGAGTTCAGTTTCTGAATACTGCACCCCCTGAACACTCCCTACCTACTACTTTCTTCATATCCCTTTTTTCTAATTGTGTGTCACTCCTGTTCCATACATCCTACAGTCTGTGCATGATTCATGGTGTATTTGTGGAAGACCTTTGATATTTAATGCTCTGACGTTAGAAGGGGAAAGATACTGGCATGCGTTGTCTTTTGCTTATTGTGTGAAAGTGAACAATTTTTGCAGAGCAACAGGGATGTGCAGTTCCCTTGGAGCTTGTCTTTGCCACATGAAAGCTTTAAACTGGTCTCTGGGGTGGTGGGCTTCACCCATTTCTTCTCTCAGCCTCCAGGCTGAAGTATTTGTGGGCAGTGCAATAAGAGTCAGGCAGGAAAATTTCAGCATTAGAATTTGTGAGATGAGAGGTGGAGCAGAGCCTGGGTCTCTGGTGGCCAGGGTGTGATGTGATGCATTTACATGTTAGACACAAGGAGCTGTGTCTGCTGCATCTCATGGAATAGCATTCTGTGTGTTTGGCTGCTGCCAGTCCAGAGTTCTTTCATTTTTCATCTTATCAGCTGTTTGTGCCCCCAGCGTTACGAGGAAGAAGAATCTCTCTCATTCTGCAGCTTGTAGAACTTAACAGTCTTTCTATCCCCAGATTTGGTCCTGAGAAGTGAAAGCTGAAGGTACTCTATGTGTTTTTAGGATCTTCTAGGTGAAAGATACGTCCTTACTCTCTTCTTTCTGTTTGTACATGCCTAGCAGTAATGTTGTGCATTCTTTGACCAATAATCTGTCTTGCATCCCCTGTTAAAATATGCTCTCTTGCAAGCAGAACACCTGGAGATCTGGAGTCAATAGGATATTATGTTAGGGGATGACTTTTTTTTTTTTTTTTAAGTGCAAAAACAACCCAAAAATCCCTCAGTAGCGTTCAGTATCTTTTAGGGAAAGGTTACGGACAGCCAGTTAATTCAGTGTGTGATCTCAGTAAGAGTTCTTAAGCAGTAAGAGTAGCCAAAAATAGCTCCGTGAAGGTTGGGAAAGGCGTTTTTTCTGCATATGGGAACACTTTCCTGAAACATCTATACGGTAAGCAAACAAGAATGGCTAGAAAGAAAAAAGGGAATGAAGGAAGTCGGGGCCTATTTAATGTGTTCTTTATTCAAATAAACCTGTAGGAACTGCTGTTTGCCTTGAGGGTTTTTTTGCATGTGAAAGGGAGAAAGTCTGTGTTAACCTCCAACCCACGCTTCAAATATGGCTGGCGAAATAAAAGCTGGATTTGAGCTGTCGATAGATGAACAACAGCAAGGGGGACCCTTATGTTTTAAAATGGAGCCATAGGCTCACGTCCAAGTGATTATTAAGCTCCTGACTGACCCTGGAGTAGGAAAGAAAACTCAGCTTGTCAGACCAAATGTTCTCTTTCTTCTGATGTGTGCATGCTGAAACAGAGTTTACGAGAAGCTTTCACAGCAAATTCCAAAGTCACCACAAAGCATTTTAATTATTGAATAGGCAAGAGCTAACACAGCTGGGAAGGGCTCTGTATTTCTCTGCATTAATCCCTTACTTCCCGCCCCCTTCTGTCCAAGTCCCCTTGGTTAATCAGGTTATGTTCGCCCTATTTCTTTCCAGGAGCAAGCAGAATGCAGCATCAGTTGAGAGGGAGGATAGAAAGGAGGAGAAGGGCACTCTGAAAGCAAGAGTGGGTTGAGGATGCTCCAGAAATGAAGGCTTCCCTCTGGCAGTGTTCCCAAGATCACAGCAGGATGGCTGCGGGATGTCTCTGACCTGTCGCACTGACATGCTTTATCTTCCCTCCCAGACTGTGTGCCAAAGGGCAGTGACTTTGCCTTTTGTGCTCAGCCTGGATGCATTAGTGGTCTCTGCAATCAGCAGCACCCCCCTCCCCAAGCACTCATTTGGGAGCCTGTAGGAGGCTGAGTCCGTGGGGGAGCATGCTCTGCCTGACATTTGCCTGAAACACAGTGGTTAATCCTGGGGGGAGGCTGGAGGTCGTTTCAGCACAGACAAAAGCCGTGTGTGCTGAACGCCTCTGCGCAGTGACGCTTTCTGCACTCATCCTCTTGAACACTTGGCTGCGAGCCACAGAAAAATAGCACAGATGGATCTACTGCAGTGATAGATAAATAGGGAAACAGGGAGCCTGCATGCACACAGCCAGAATCGTTCACCTCCTGTGTTCTTGTGCTGGCAAGCCTGGGCCCTCTTTGTGTCGTGATCCTGGAGATCAGCCTTGAGGTTTGCAGGGTCCTCAGAGTGGATTGCGTGCCTTGGAAATGCCCTCATCTCCATCTATAATGGGCAGTGCCCACCTTGAGACTGGGGGGGGGATTGAGAACCAAAGCACTTTGGTGACTTGTGTATAGAATCAAACTTGTAGCTGAAATCTTTCCTGAAATGTGATTTAATTTTTTTTTTTTTTTAATGTCTGGATCTGGACAAGCAACTCTATTTAATCAGTTTTACTGGGGGAACCAGGTGCAGTGACTTGTGTTTTTTGGGGGGCAGGATGTAGATCTGCAGGTCTGCTTCTGCGTTCTGTCGTGGTATTGAATTTATCCAAAAGCTCAAAATCAAACCCTTCTAGACTAAGAATCTCCAGGGAGGTTTTGCATAACCCTGCTTCTCTAATGCTCTGCTCCTGGCTCAGGACCAAGTGAATGTCTCAGTTTTGCCAGGAAGTGCCACGCCATGCAAGCACGCCTAATTCAGTCTTGTGTGCCAGTTTCCTTGCTCAGATCTCGTGGTGCACTATTCCACTGAGACGCAGGTATCTGTGAGAAGAGATGGGTTTTTTTTAGCAGCCTTTTTTGTTAACAGTGTGGATAAAAAGCTTGAAGCCAGGTGAATGCTAAAACATTCGTTTAAAAGCAGAAGCACTGGCAAATGCAGACTTGCACCAGTGATTTCTGGTTCTGGGATGTGATTTTACATGTTTCTGACCATGCAACAAAGTGAATTGCATGCCCATGTGAATGAAGGGTGACAGGAAATGAACCACCAGGAATGGTTTTTTGCCTGAGAAGGGCTATGGAGGAAAAAAAAGCAAGGTCTATCAAGCCATGTGCTGCCGTGGAGCCAGGCCTTGCAAGTGCCTACAAGCCATGTGGAGATTGCAGAGCCCTACTCCCACTGCACAGCACTTGCTGCTTTTTCACAGGTCAGGAACTATTTTACTTTTTAATTAGTGCTGTTTTCTCTTTCAACAAAATTCCAAGACTCCAGAAGATGGAGCTTTAGGCAGAGCCGCAGGATTTTTTCAGACAAGGCAGCACTGAAAGGAAACTGAAAAGCAGAAACCTTGGTGGACAAAGTGGGCCAGGAGGTGCTGGAATAGTGGCTCTGTTGTTTAAGCTGTGCAGTAGCTGGTGGATATGGCTGCATGTCCCAGGGAAATGTGTGTTACAGAGGCATGGCTCACGGCATGTGCAGCAACCCAGTCATGAGGTAATGACTGGACCAGTGGGAGAGGCATGCGAGCTATATAGGTTGGTAAGTCATTAAAAAAAGCAAACAAACTAAAAGTCAGCATTACGTTTTATACTTTAGCTGCTGTTATTTGGTTGTAGATGAGAAAGAACTTGGAGGCTTGGGAATTAATAATTGTGATTTGGTTTTACTTGCTGATAATTTTGATGGGGCAGTGGCTCTACTGCCTACAAGCAATTATGTATTTAACCATTTAAGATATTGGGTATCTTATCCTTTGAAGGTCTAATAATGTGGAAAGCATTGGTACAAAACACCTGTTGAAGTCAGGGTGCTGAAAAAGAAATGTTTAGAAACATTAACTGACAGCATGAATGGATTTGGCGCTGTGTTCTGCTGGGTGTCCATGGGGCTGGAGCTAACTGACTACTATTATTTCTAATTCTAATATATATAATATATTCTAATATATATATAATTCTAATATAAATCCTTTTTTTCCTATGCTTTTCTGCTGGACATGGGACATTCAATTAGGGTCTTGAGAAATAAAAAGCTAATATTTTACTATGTAACTCATGGTATTAATGTCTATTCTTGTGTCTAGTTGGAGGTATCCTGCAGAGAGAAGGTTCTTGGAGGTTGGGGTTTCTTGCCTGGACAGCCAACATTTCCTTTAAACATGAGTCTTTTTAATCTGTTGCACGGTGTTTTCTTGAAGCTCTTTGTCTCCTGATTGACTTACTGTAGAAACCTCAGGCAGAGTGGTAAGCTGTTTGGTTCATGATCTTGAACCTGTGTGTGAAAGTTGTTAGATGCCTAATATTGGCTGATTCATGAAACAGCTGGATGCCTTTCTGGTACTTAAGATGTAAGTGATTTGCTTTTGATAAAGGAGCTCTGAAAAATTCTTGGTCTCAAATGGAGGCAAAGTACTTTTCATGTGATTTCTATTCTTTTAAGATACAGCATCTCCTGGTTTCTGTGAAACATCATGGCTGCTATCTCCATTGATAAAGAAATGTCAAAAGAAAATTGATTTTCCAGCTAATACTGAGGTACCTGAAAATGCTTCTATGTCAGTCCCATAATTGGACCAAATATATTGTTAAATGCCTCCTGGATAAGCAGTTGTGCAAGGTGTTCAATAAGGAAATTGGTTTGAACTTTGTGCAGACACTTGTTCCTGCTATTATTACATGCAGATAAATCAGGGAAAAAAACAACATAATTGAATGTACGGAGTCCGATGGTTGATCTTACTGTGTGATGGAGTGGTTCCAAGCATGCACAGAAATATTGCAAAGTTAAAGATCTGCCTTGGCTGTTCCTCTGTAAAGCATATAATGCTAATAATAAGCCTGAAGGTGGTTCTAAGAGATGCTCTAGAAGATTATCCTTGGTGCAGCAGTGGCACTTTCACTGCAGCTCCTTCTGTGGGAAGAGCTGAAATGGATGTCTGTTCCCCTGAAACAAGGTTTTAAGCATTGTGACTTTGGCAGTTCCCCTAAGCACATTTAGATCCTCACATTGCAAGTAGAAGCTAAACACTTGCTCTTCTTGAGACTTCTCACCCATCTCACTATTAGCCTGTGAGGGGTGACAGACATAAATCCTGCAGAGGAGCCATCTTCCATGAGGCTGAGAAAGAGCTCTGTCTGACAAGGCGTTTGCCTTGATTGGTATTCCTCCTCCTCATCTCATCCCCTTTGTCTGCTATTGGGTATCCTGAGGTATGATTTGGAAGTAAGTGAAGATTTAAAATAATAATAATAATAAAACAAGCCCTTAGCCATTCCCTCTGAGGCATTTTGCTGTAAAACAAACCTCTGGCAGTGACCTAGATCCACTGAAGTTTTCATTTAGTTAGATCCCATCTTGCATATAATGCAAAATAAAAATAAAAGAACAGTCTGCATTTGGGAGAAATCATCCAATTTGGGGTTGAATTTGGTAATAGTCTATTTAAAAAAAAAAAAAAAAGTAGGGTGCTGACTACAGACAGCTGAAGAGCTCTTTACTGCTACCTCCCTTTTGATTGCATAAGTATACTGAATAGCTGATGGCAAGCTTGAGAAATGGCATATCTAAAATATTTTGCAATGTCTTTTTGTTTTTTTTCCCCTGACACTATTGTTTGGTAGATGTGGATTCCAACTTAGCTGGACAGACTGTGTGTGATTTGGGTCCTGTGCTGCCCATTTGGACGTTGACTCCTGCCAGGTGGGATCCAAAGGAGGGCTGCCCTTGGGGCTTCTGAAGAACCTGAATATATTGTAGTTGTGCTGAATCCTGTGGGAATCAGGTGCTGAAATTCTTTGTTGCAAACTGTGCCAGGCAGTGGGAGAGCTGCATGGGGCCCAGTGTCTGCAGCTCACACAACAGTGCAGCTGTCTGATTGCAGTGCCATCGGTCCTCTGTCGCTGCCTGGAGGCCTCCCTTATGCACAGTCTTTTTAAATAGAGCAGAGTTGCTGTTGCAGTAATGAAACTGAGAGCAATGTGAAATATTTATCCAGGTTATTCG